>NW_011494760.1:1410745-1413470 GCF_000754665.1 Bison bison bison | reverse complement strand
CCCTCCCAGCATCAGGGTCTTTTCAAATGAGTCAGCTCTTCACATGAGGTGCCCAAAGTATTGGAGTTTCAGCTTCAACATCAGTCCTTCCAATGAACACCCAGGACTGATTTCCTTTAGGATGCACTGGTTGGATCTCTTTGCAGTTCAAGGGACTCTCAAGAGTCTTCTCCAACACCATAGTT
Organism: Bison bison bison; assembly: GCF_000754665.1. Taxonomy (NCBI): domain Eukaryota; kingdom Metazoa; phylum Chordata; class Mammalia; order Artiodactyla; family Bovidae; genus Bison; species Bison bison. The sequence continues at coordinate 1,413,285 of NW_011494760.1, read as the reverse complement.
CAAAAGCATCAATTCTTCCTTATTAAGACACTTTTTAAATTGTAAAGATATTTCCAGTTTCACACAGTAAGAAAAAGGAGTCCATGAGAAAGACATAGGTAAAAGAGACAAAACACAGATCAGACAGGGGAACATAAAATTGGGTGTGATGGGCTTCCTGGTGGCTCATTGATAAGGAATCCACCTGCAATGTAGGAGAAGTGGGGTCAATTGCTGGGTAGGGAAGATGCCCTGATGAAGGAAACCGCAACCCACTCCAGTATTCTTGCCTTGGAAATTCTATGGACAGAGGAGCCTGGAGGGCTACAGTCCATGGGGTTGCAAAAGAGTCAGAAAGTGACTTAGTGACTAAACAACAACAATAATCCCTTGGGAAACTCCACATGACCTGGGGTAGCCTGATTGGGAAAAAACTCTCTCATTCCTCTGAGGGTTAGTTCTTCCTTAAGCACATTTAGATTTCTTAAGACTGTCCCTAAGGAGCACATTAGTGTTTTTGGAAGGAGATCAGCTACTGCCTGACTTCTACCAAGAACAGTGCCCCTGAGTAAATAAAACATTTAGAATTGTGTGGACTCCTCAAGTGGAATCTACATCAGTTTGGGGGGGGGTGGCAAAAGTCCATACTAAATCCAAAATGACAACTTGGTTGGTAGACCCTAGGGTCCCTAGTTGATTTGAAATTGAGTCAAGTCTTCTTGGTCTCGGGGGTACTGGTTAAGGAAACTTACTCCAATGAATCCAATGTACAGTGGCACCAACTGAGTGGAATCCTACTGCAAGGAATGATGAATGGCAGTTTTGAGGGTGGGCATGTGGCAGAAAACTGAAAATACTGGTGATTTCCAGGGGAAGTGAAATATCTTTGACCATCTAAAGCCAACAGACTGTTTCTGGTATCACAGAAAGTTTGAGCAGAATGGTGATCAAACTATGGAGAGCTTTTTGTTGGGAGATAGAAAATCCAGTTGTCAGTTAAAATTACTATACTATACTTTCAAACATTTTTAAGGGGCATAATAAATATTTCCTTTGAAAAGAAAGATTAGTAATGTCTTCCCTTCACCCATTTCTTACTTCTTAGAATCTAAAATGTTTTCTTTCAAGGTGTATGGCTGGCTACTCTCCAGAAATGTTTTGTTTTATGTAGAAACACAACAAATATGATTATTCTCTCCCCTTTCAGTTCCAAGAACTTACAGTTTGTGCTTTGATCTTGGAAATTCCCATGTAACACCCCTTGGTTTATTGCGTGTTTCATTTTTATGACACTTTTTGAGATTTACTACTTCTCCATGTCCCTTGTCTGCTTATGACTTAACCGATATACCACTAAGACCCAAAGTTACCAAAAACTTGGAGAGAATTCAGCTACTAGCTTTAGTTTCAAGATCATTCCTGACAGTATTATGAGCAGCAAGCTCATCTCAGTAATGGCTGCTGAGGGCAAAACACAGCAAATAGAAAAAAGTGCTTCAGTGGTGTATACATGTTCTGTGTGGCTAGAAATTAAGCACATTGTAATGAAACATTGGATTGAGGCAGTATTCATGGGTAGGCACATTTCTTCTATGGTGTGCATAACTATAAGATTCTGTCTTTTGTTTTAAAGATTTCTAGAAAAATATACTTTCAAGGTTTTAGAATATGGACTCTTAAAACTTCAGAATATCATCCAAAGCCATGTATTATACATTAATAAAATGAAGTAAATTAAGATTTTTCTGAGAAAATGCAATTAGTGGTGGGGCTGGTACTGTACACAGGTCAAGAAGTGGGATACTGGTTGGTGGCTTACAACATTTAGATTTGATAAGACAAGAAGAGGAAGAGTTGGCTATCAAACCCTGGAAAAAGAGGGTCTGATGAAGGGGTTGACCTTTCAGTAACCAGTGCCTTAGTTGATTCAGGCTGCTATCAGAAAGATACAATAGACTGAACAGCTTACACACCAACCTCTGTTTTCTGGAGGGGTCAGGTGCTAACAGGTTCAGGCTCTTGGTGAGGATTTTATTCCTGGTGAGGTCTTCAAATGAGCATTCCTTAGTACATTCACCTAGAGAGAGAGGGAAGCATCCTATCTCTTCCTCTTTTCAAAGTAACACCAACAGTGTCCTGAGAGCTCTGCTCTAAAGACCCAATTACTTCTCAAAGGCCACACTTTAAAACACCATTACTTGAGGATTATGGTTTCTGCATATGAGTTTGAGGGGGTGGAGGGGGGACACAAATATTCAGCCCAGTGCAACCAGCAGTATCAGCTCCACACAGAGGGGTATCCTCACTCTCCTCTCCCATTTTGATCTTTTACTCTTAGCTGAAATTGATCAGAAGCCAGAGAACAAGGGATCCATTCATGCAGCCAGCTGCACAGAGTAGGATGGCAAAGAGTAGAGTAGATCTGATGGAAGACATGAGACTGCTCTAGCACAACCTCAGAGACAAGCCATTACCCAAGGAAAATGAGTTTTGTAGTTCTGTATTCACTGGTGCAATACTCAGTTATGAGGAATCAAATGGAAGGCATGGTTTATGCAACA
>NW_011494760.1:1407909-1410577 GCF_000754665.1 Bison bison bison | reverse complement strand
CCTCATGTGAACAGTTGACTCATTGGAAAAGATTCTGATGCTGGGAGGGATTGGAAGCAGGAGGAGAAGGGGATGACAGAGGATGAGATGGCTGGATGGCATCACCGACTCGATAAACATGAGTTTGAGTGAACTCTGGGAGTTGGTGATGGACAGGGAGGCCCGGCATGCTGTGATTCATGGGGTCGCAAAGAGTCAGACACAACTGAGCAACTGAACTGAATGAATCATTTGCCTACTTAATACCCTTAAATATTTTTTTTCTTTTACCAAGAAAAAAATTAAAAGTTATTAAATTGTATCTCTGCTCTCTTTTTGCTTCCATCTCTTGGCCTCATTTCTACATCCTATTTCCTGTCTTCTGACGTTCAGTTGTTTGAATCCTGACTTCTGCATACTTACCCAGAAATCTTCTGGAATGTAAAGCTTAGCTCCTAGTAGAAAGGCTGTCGGTTATTTCTTTATCTTCTGTGAAACATCCCTTCTCTTGATTGCTGCCTCAGCACTTGCCTTCAGTTATGATTGAAATGTATTATCAAGATCATGCAGGATGAGCTGTCAAGAGCATTGAGTTAGAAAAATGACAGATATTCTGAGAAGCTTCACAGATTCAGAAGCTCTAAGCAGAACGTATCAATATTTTCCAAAATGGAAATCAGAGGTAGCAAAGAAGACAAATTTTAGGATATTTAACTTGGGCTATGGAATTTAGGGTTTAATTTGAGAAAATTTCACGAGATTGTGGAGGACAGAAGAGCCTGGTGTACTACAGTCCATGAGGTCACAGAGTCAGACATCCTTATTGACTGAGCAACAACAAATGGCATTTAGATCTTCAAATGGAGAAATATGGAGGAATCAGATAACATAAAATATGTTTCTGATTTTTAAAATATGATTATTTCTGTATGATATGACTTTTCCTAAAAATATCTGTAAATCCAACTAAATATTTTGATGGATGGAATGAAACAATTGTTTCTAATGATGTATTTCATTTAGTAATTGCATGCTTAGTTATTTTTGTCCTGTTACATAAGAAGTCTACATTATTCAAAAATTCTGTTTCATATTGAAACAACTTATGTATTTAATTTTGATTAAAGGGATAAATGTTATATGCTACATAGTATATTTATGCACTTAATGTCTCTTGAGACAAGTCACCACTTGTCATCATTTTGGTGGCTGCTTATAATTACCCTAAAGTCCCATTTCTTGCTGTAAGAATAAATTCAAGGAATTTTATTTGTTGAGTACTTAAATATGTTTATCAAGATAAGCACCAATAAAAATGAAGACATTTTTATAAAAAACATGCTTGATTACAAGATAAAAGCAAAATTCACTAATGAACCTGTTGACACAAAGATGTTCTCACTTGTTCAGATAATGAATTTAGAATAGTATGTTAATGAAATTAATGAATGTAAATTATAGCTATACTATGAATAAAATAAATACCTACCTCTATTGCAACTGAATGCAAGGAACTCATGAATATTAATAGTTCAAATAGAATGGTGGACAATTTGCCACTATGGACCCCCAAGGCTATAAATCTGGAATGGAAATCAACTGAAACAATCCATTAGAAATCAACTACTCACTACCCACATTGTGTTTTACAATTCCAGCCTAACACTGCATTTAAAATAGGCAATCTAAACTTGTTCCCAGTGGATAAGAATAAGTCTGGAAGAAGTATTTTTTTTTTTAACTGTTGTATTTCTCCTCAGGAACTGGACTTCAAAGATCCTCTGAAAACACCATAAAGTTTCAAACTTCAGTGCCCCCAGAAGCCTTGCACGGCTCCCATTGACATCAATCAGAATTTTATGTGCATGGGTTCAGGGCAAAGGATAACCGTTTATTTGATCGACAATATGCTTGATGACAAAAAAATTGAAATTCACTGTACTGACTTTATAATCTGCAAGGACACTTAGTGTCAAAAGCTCACCAGCTGTTTACATATGGGGACAATACTAGTTTAATTTCAAAATTTAAAAACTTAAAAGGAAGTTTTATTTGTAATTTGTAGGTCATAGCAAAATTAACTGAAACATAAAAATTGATGGGACTTAATATAGTGTGAAATTTTTAACTGAGATATTTCTATACAAAGCACTATATTGTTAATATCATAATTCATATGCATACAAACATATATTGCATTATTTTCTCAGTAAAGTAAGTATCAATAAGAAAGAAATGTTCACCTAGTAAACAGGAAAAAAAAAAATCTGTCACTGTAATTACAACATTAAACAAATAAAGTATCACATGTATTTAAGCTAGTAATCAAGTCCTGTTAGCTGATTATACCAAGGATTAAACTTCATGTAGGTTTAATATCTTTAGCTCTCTGTGTTATAAGTTTGTGTTTATTCATTAGAAACTGTGAACCTCATAGGCCAAGTTCTGCCTTTGGTAAGAAATATTTTACTGCTCTTCTGTTCCCTGAAATAATATGGAATTCAATATTTTCATATGGAATGATTATAGATAACTTTAGTACAGGTATCTTCTCAAGTTGGCGCTATTGACATTTTGAGCCAATAACTCGTTGTGAGGGCCTGTCTAGTACATTACAGGATATCTAACAGAATCCCTGGCCTCTACCCACAAGCTACAAGTAGTATTCCCACCCCAATTCTGACAACTA
>NW_011494760.1:1407180-1407367 GCF_000754665.1 Bison bison bison | reverse complement strand
ATGAAGAGGAGATATATATATACACATACATATATATATACACATATACATATATACATATATATATGTATATATATATATACATAGTTATGGCTGATTCATGTTCTACAGCAGAAACCAACACAATATTGAAAAAAATTATCTTCCAATTAATTTTTTTTAATCTGAGAAAAAGGCCTTAAAATGC
>NW_011494760.1:1403475-1406183 GCF_000754665.1 Bison bison bison | reverse complement strand
GGTTATCTCCTAAAAGCTGGTAAACAGTCAAACTGTTCTTTGGAATGTGCAGGCACTGGACAACCCAGATCTGCTGAATAATCCTTTACTGTACATATTCCTTACACCCTTGACCAGGTCAGTGCTGTACAAGCATAGGAATGCTAAGGAGTTCTCTAGCCCAAGATTAGCTTTCTTTTTTAATGTGTTTTTGTGTGTACATATTTTGCTATTATTAAAATGTATTATTCTATATGTTCACCCAGAAATTTAAACAAATAAGAAAATCATCATATATTTCACCAAAAAAGAAACTCAGTGAGAGCTAACACAAATTGTTTCCTGTGCAGTAAAAACTTTGTTTTACATAGTTGAATAATTTAATTCTCACAACAACTCTATGCAATGATATGTTGAGGGCTGGCAGCTTTGCCACCTGTCTGCAAAGGCCAATTTTTCAACTTTCAGAAATTTTGTGAACCTATTGACATTACACTGATAGCTTGATATTGGTCATGGTGGTAATATTTACATCTTAGAAATTGGAAAATAGTACATGCCAGCATTCTCCACATCCCTAAAAATCTAAGAGTTAAATATTTAAACAAGCATGCTACTATCTAAATAATTATATTTATAAGTTAAGTTTATTTTTAATATAGAAAAAAAAACTTGAGCAATACCAATTTTTAAAGAATACACTTTTATCAGCTGATACAAAAACTTTTGTCCAATTGCAAATTCTCATAGGATTTGGTCCATTTCTCTTACTCCATTACAATTGCTAGTTTGCAATACATTGTTCATTTTATTTTTTTAAAAGGATTACCATAAATATTACTTGAGCTTTAATCATTCAAAAATATTTAATCTTTCAAATATACTTAATTCAGTTTGACAGATATCATTATTGGTATGATAGAATTTGCATACTTAGTCCTAGACAATTACTACTTTGCTATTAAGAGTTCTTTCATAAACAGTGAGTTCTTTGACTTAACTGGATAGATTTTGATGTACAACTCTAAAATATTCAGGTATTTTTAATAAGTAAGTTGCCTGAGTTTCTGATCCCAAATTGTGTTTGTCTAAGTCACATGCATTTTGTCACTGCAATGCTAACAGCTTAGGTTGAGAGACCTGACTCCTAGGACAATTGGGAATGAAGTATGCTCAGTAGCACTCTGAGTAGGACACTTCACTTTAATTGGTCTTAATAGTAACCTGTCCCTGCCTATCTTTTCTTGCAGAAGAATAAAAGCCACTCCACAGGACTAATTTCGTTTGTTTTTATTTTTACTTTCTTTTTTTAAAATTTTATCTTATTTTTTACCTTTACAATATTGTATTGGTTTTGCCATATATCAACATGAATCCGCCACAGGTATACACATGTTCCACATCCTGAACCCTCCTCCCTCCTCCCTCCCCGTACCATCCCTCTGGGTTGTCCCAGTGCACCAGCCCCAAGCATCCAGTATCGTGCATAGAACCTGGACTGGCAACTCGTTTCATATATGATATTATACATGTTTCGATGCCATTCTCCCAAAGCATCCCACCCTCTCCCTCTCCCACAGAGTCCAAAAGACTGTAATATACATCAGTGTCTCTTTTGCTGTCTCATATACAGGGTTATTGTTACCATCTTTCTAAATTCCATATATATGCATTAGCAATGGCACCCCACTCCAGTACTCTTGCTTGGAAAATCCGGTGGACGGAGGAGCCTTTTAGGCTCCAATCCATGGGGTCACTAAGAGTCAGACACGACTGAGCGACTTCACTTTCACTTTTCACTTTTATGCATTGGAGAAGGAAATGGCAACCCACTCCAGTGTTCTTGCCTGGAGAATCCCAGGGACAGGGGAGCCTGGTGGGCTGCCGTCTATGAGATCGCACAGAGTCAGACACGACTGAAGTGACTTAGCATAGCATACTGTATTGGTGTTTTTCTTTCTGGCTTACTTCACTCTGTATAACAGGCTCCAGTTTCATCCACCTCATTAGAACTGATTCAAATGTATTCTTTTTAATGGCTGAGTAATACTCCATTGTGTATATGTACCACTGCTTTCTTATCCATTCATCTGCTCATGGGCATCTAGGTTGCTTCCATGTCCTGGCTATTATAAACAGTGCTGCGATGAACACTGGGGTACACGTGTCTCTTTCAATTCTGGTTTCCTCAGTGTGTATGCCCAGCAGTGGGATTGCTGGGTCATAAGGCAGTTCTATTTTCAGTTTTTTAAGGAATCTCCACACTGTTCTCCATAGTGGCTGTACTAGTTTGCATTCCCACCAACAGTGTAAGAGGGTTCCCTTTTCTCCACACCCTCTCCAATATTTAATTTTTGTAGACTTTTTGATAGCAGCCATTCTGACTGGCATGAGATGGTACCTCATTGTGGTTTTGATTTGCCTTTCTCTGATAATGAGTGATGTTGAGCATCTTTTCATGTGTTTGTTAGCCATCTGTATGTCTTCTTTGGAGAAATGGCTATTGAGTTCTTTGGCCCATTTTTTGATTGGGTCATTTATTTTTCTAGAATTGAGCTGTAGGAGTTGCTTGTATATTTTTGAGATTAGTTGTTTGTCAGTTGCTTCATTTGCTATTATTTTCTCCCATTCTTAAGCCTGTCTTTTCACCTTGCTTATAGTTTCCTTTGTTGTGCAGAAGCTTTTAAGTTTAATTAGGTCCCATTTGTTTATTTTTGCTTTTATTTCCA
>NW_011494760.1:1399227-1401148 GCF_000754665.1 Bison bison bison | reverse complement strand
GAGAAAAATACAGATAATTTTGAAATGACTACATATGTGGTCAGACCTTACAAGCTTATCCTTAAAAAAAAAAAAATCCTCTAAGATCTAAATCCTTTGTATTAGGAATAGGGTCAATCAAAATTTAGTGAGAGATTTGCTGGAAGGAACTGACCTAAGGAAACTGGTTCCTATGGGAACAAGTTAGGCAGTCTTTCTAAGGAGGTAGTCTTCCTTTCTAACTGATACTAAAGCCTGAATAGCACAGTGTAAGTAGTTGGGATAGGCAAATAGACACAATGCTGGCAAGATCAAGAGTAAGCTAGCACCTTCAAGAATAAGTTGCAGCCCATAAAGATAGACTAAAACTCCTGTCAATTTTCATTACCTCTGACCTTAGTAGAGTAATGGTCCCAAAGAAATCAAGGCCTCTTATCATGGATCCAACACACACAGAGGTGCACATGTGAGACTCAAGATTTGAAGAAGCTGAAGAAGGATCTAAAGACTTAGAAATTTTAATGATAAAATTTGAACAGCATCATAATATATTTTAGCACATTGTTCACAACTATATTGAATAACTGTGAAATAAATATCACATTTGCCATTAGAAAAAGAGCTACTTAATGACAGATTTGATACAATTGTTTATCTTACTATCCTCCCACTTCAATTTGGATGGCATCTCATATATTTTATTTATTTTATTTTTCAGTAACTTTCATTGGTATGCAGAACTGGCTGAAATATTAGTGTGGCAATTCCTCTGGCATTTTTATTTGGAATCCAGTTTTTTTATCATGTATCAAAAGCAAAAGGAGGCATAAAAGCAGAGATTAGAAAACAATTTTTCCCTTAGGTATTGGATTTCACATTCACTGTTAGTCTTTCAGTTCAATGGAGTGTTTTACGTTTTAATGGTTCAATTTATTGTTGCTTCAAAGGACACAATCTGTAAAAGAAGTGAGACTGTTTTGTTATTTTTTCATCAACAGTTGATGTAAAGGGCTAGGTGCAGTCTCTATAATGTTTACTATGATTTGTCTTGTTTACTCTTTTGTTTTATAAACAGTAGGCATTAAGATAATTTTTTTTAAGATCATTTTTTTAAGGTTATTGTAAAGTACTTGTTTAGAATGTGCATAGTATAAAGAGTTTAAGCTGGGAAAATGGTTTACATGTGAGTAAAATACAGTGTTTGTAATTATTTGGATAGCTATCTGATTTTTTCCAACAGTGGTAAGAGAATGTGTACAGGATATGGAGAGGAGAGTGTTATGTTGGCAGACATGGGAATTGTTTCATGAAATAGAAAAAGACAGTGCATTTTTATTTTCTTTGGATGTGATACAGGAAAATTTTTGTTTTTCCCTCTCCACTCCATTTGCAATAAAGGATTTAAATATAGTGGCATTCTCTATATGCCATGAAATCTCTTATATTTTCAAAATTAAGTAAATAGGTATCATCATTATAATCATTTATAATCATCTATAAATTATCATCTATAATCATTTTAGAGCTGAATAAAATATACACCTAATAACTGTCAGAATTAAATTTAAATATGTCAGACTACAAAGCCTGTATTCTTTTCTACCTAACACAGACTCTAAATGCCAGTGAGTTATATAAATGGAAGCACATAGCATTCTATGATATGTCATAGGATTTTTTAAATTCTATTTACAAAAGCACAGACATATAATACTTAGAAACTCATTTAACAGATGACATGAAAGATTTTTAAACTGAAAACAACAAAACATTACTGACATGAATTTTAAAGACCTAAATAAATAGTGGGATAAACCATATCAGTAGTTTGGAAGATTGAATATGCCAAAAAAATAAGCAATGCTTTTCTAGCTTTATTGAGGTGTGATAGACTTAATATAATAATTTACTGGATATAAGTACAAATTATATATATATATAT
>NW_011494760.1:1395533-1396277 GCF_000754665.1 Bison bison bison | reverse complement strand
GTTGGATGGCATCACTGACTGGATGGACATGAGTTTGAGCATTCTCTGGGAGTTGGTGATGGACAGGGAGGCCTGGCGTGCTGCAGTCCATAGGGTTACAAAGAGTCAGACACAACTGAATGAACTGAACTGAACTGAAAATTCTGTACTGCTTTTTAAATATCATTAGGGAATAAAAGATGAATATAAATTTTAAAAGTTCTTGGAAAAGTTCCTTATAAAAGCAATATTGCACACTTAAGTAGGAAAGAAATTAATTTAAATTGTCTATTCCTCATTGTTCCCAAGGTCTTAGAAGTTTTATCAAGAAAATAAGAATATTTGCTAACCTCTTACATGTAGACATTGGTATCATTTATTATGTTTTTAAAATAAAGTGACTGTAGTGTTGTCTATTATTTGTAATTTTATTTGATAAAATATTACACAACAACTGTTTTCCTGTTCTTATACTTTGACTATTCCCAAAGTATCTATTGGATACTTACTACATGGTCAAAAATAAATTATTTGCCACAGTGGCCAAAACAAAAAAGGAAAGAGAAATGTTTCCTATGCTTAGAAATATTATTGGGGTTGGTCAAAAACTTCATTCAAATTTTTCTTTAAGATGTTATGGCAAAATCTGAACAAACTTTTTAACCAACTAAAATATTTATGAAACTGAAATTAAATTTAGCATACTCTGAATTTAAAATGGTATTAAAAATTTTAAAAGTATTGAGAAAGTATGTTCATGCAATA
>NW_011494760.1:1394676-1394896 GCF_000754665.1 Bison bison bison | reverse complement strand
TCTGCCTGCAATGCAGGAGATACCAGTTCGATTCCTGGGTTGGGAAGATCCCCTGAAGAAGGGATAGGCTACCCTCTCTAATATTCTTGAGCTTCCCTGGTGGGTCAGCTGGTAAATAATCTGTCTGCAATGTGGGAGACCTGGGTTCACTCCCTTGGTTGGGAAGATCACCTGGAGAAGGGAAAGGCTACCCACTCCTGTGTTCTGACCTGGGGAATTT
>NW_011494760.1:1389330-1391853 GCF_000754665.1 Bison bison bison | reverse complement strand
TCTGAGTTAATTTCACCCGTTCCAGTCCATTTTAGTTCACTGATTCCTAGAATGTCAACATTCACTCTTGCCATCTCCTGTTTGACCACTTCCAATTTGCCTTGATTCATGCACTTAACATTCCGGGTTCCTATGCAATATTGCTCTTCACAGCATCAGACCTTGCTTCTATCACCAGTCACATCCACAACTGGGTATTGTTTTTACTTTAGCTCCATCCTTTCATTCTTTCTGGAGTTATTTCTCCACTGATCCTCAATAGCAATTTGGACAACTACCGACCTGGGGAGTTCATCTCTCAGTTGCCTATCATTTTGCCTTTTCATATTGTTCATGGGGTTCTCAAGGCAAGAATACTGAAGTGGTTTGCCATTCCCTTCTCCAGTGGGCCACATTCTGTCAGACCTCTCCACCATGACCCGCCCGTCTTGGGTGGCTCCACACTCAATGTCTTAGTTTCAGTGAGTTAGACAAGGATGTGGTCATTGTGATTAGATTGACTAGTTTTCTGTGACTATGGTTTCAGCCTTGTCGAACTCAATGAAACTATGAGCCATACTGTGTAGGGCCACCCAAGACCGATGGGTCATGGTGAAGAGTTCTGACAAAACGTGGTCCACTGGAGAAGGGAATGACAAACCACTTCAGTATTCTTGCCTGGAGAACCCCATGAACTCTATGGAAACAGGCTGGCATAACAGTAGTATAAACTGGGTGATCTTTACAACAGAAATATATGGTTTAACAGTTCTTAAGGCTAGACTTAGAAGTCTTGAATAATTCTGCATCATGCCTTTTCCAACTTCTGATAGTTGCAAGGGCCTTTCCTGATAGCTCAGTTCATAAAAAATCTGCTTGCAATGCAGGAGACCCTGGTTTGCTTCCTGGGTCTGGAAGATCCACTGGAGAAGGGAAAGGCTACCCACTCCAGTACTTGGGCTTCCCTTGCGGCTAAGCTGGTAAAAGATTCCACTTGCAATGCACAGCTATAAGAGTTCCTGGACTTGTAGAGGATGTTCTCTCAATATCCTCACATTGTCTTCCACTTGTATCTGTGTTCATAATGTTCCATTTTTATAAAGGATACCAGTCATATTGGATTGGGGCTGACTCTAATTGATCAGCTACAAAAATCTTGTTCAAAAATAAGATCACATTCACAGGTACTGTGGGTGAGGACTTCAAGAACTTCTGGGAGAACACAATTCAACCTGTAACAAGTACTTAAAACATCAAAAATAATTGCTGCTGCTAAGTCACTTCAGTCGTGTCCAACTCTGTGTGACCCCATAGATGGCAGCCCACCAGGCTCTGCCATTCCTGGGATTCTCCAGGCAAAAACACTGGAGTGGGTTGCCATTTCCTTCTCCAATGCATGAAAGTGAAAAGTGAAAGGCTAAAAAACTGCAAAATTTCAGAGTATAAATGTCATTTTGATTACACCTGGCTAGTAAATGGTTAATCAATAAACTATACAACTCTAATTATTTTAAACATCTAGCATATTGCCCACTGTTATTGTGATAAAATAGGTAAAAGTGAGTTGAGAGATGGGAGCTTTTGGTGTATTTTTCTGGTATTAAATATCTACATAATATTAAGAAAAGAATATAAACTAGAACAATTGATTTAAATCATATCTGATATAAGAATTCACAATTGTCTTAGTTTTAAAACTTATAAAAAAATGAATAAAACTTACAAATGAGATGAAATAGAAATACCCTAAAAGTAAAATCAAATTTTCAAAAATACCTCCTTTGATTTAAGTAGTAAATCCAATCAGGATGTACTAATATGATGCAGAAAAAAGGCAGAAATCTTTGATGTCAAAATGTGTTAATTTAGTAAAATATAGAAAACATTTTGTATCTTCACTAAAGATAAATAAAATAGCAGAGGAAATAATAGAATGACAATGTCATCTAAGACACATTTCATTATTCCATTTTAGACTGATCTTTCTACAGTTTATGTTGTTCATTTCTTCACAATATGTTATGAACCTGTCATTAACATATTGCAAATAAAAATGGTACATAAATATTCATTTGAAATAGCTTGATGATGTGCAATTGGACTGACTCAAATGTTTGAACAAATAATATTTGTAATATTATTTGGAATATAATGGGACCTTTACTGACATAACGAAAGTAGTGAGAATCAGATTCAAATAGATTTTAAAGTAAAAAATGCCTGTCCAATGTAAGAAATACTTATCTGGTCCTGATTAAGTTTTAAAAGTTCAGAAATGAAATGGACATTTATACTGTTCTATGCTAAAGACTGGAGAAGGCAACGGCACCCCACTCCAATACTCTTGCCTGGAAAATCCTATGGACGGAGGAGCCTGGTAGGCTGCAGTCCATGGGGTCACTAAGAGTCGGATAGACTGAGCGACTTCACTTTCACTTTTCACTTTCATGCATTGGAGAAGGAAATGGCAACCCACTCCAGTGTTCTTGCCTGGAGAATCCCAGGGACGGGAGAGCCTGGTGGGCTGCCGTCTGTGGGGTCGCA
>NW_011494760.1:1377261-1387993 GCF_000754665.1 Bison bison bison | reverse complement strand
GTTTCAGTTATGTCCTACTCTTTGGGACCCTATGGACCATAGCCTGCCGGGCTCCTCTGTCCATGGGATTCCCCAGGCAAGAATACTGGAGTAGGTTGTCATGCTCTCCTCCAGGGGATCTTCTTGACCCAGTGATTGCACCCACATGTCTTATGTCTCCTCTTCCGTATCTAAAGAACCACCTAGGAAGCTTGCATTTTTGTATAATCTTTAACAAATCTAACAAATACTTGATATAACTTTGATTTTTTCTGAGAATTATTATTTCCTTCACAATATTCATAAAATGCACAAAGTACTACTATAAAAAATGGAAGTTCTTCTATTGATTTCCAGCATTAATTATCAATGGGAAACATATTTTCTTCAGGTGGGTAAAGAATGGTTCTTGGTGGTGCTAAAAAAAAAAAAAAAAAACTATTTTTATACAGCAAAGATAACCAGTACACAAAGAGATGGCGAGCATGTTTGTGTTACTAAAGATTCAAGGGGAGTTATTAAAAAAATAAAAGATAGAGGAAGAAGACAATGGAAAAAAAAGTGAAGAAGCACTTATTTATATTAATAGAAATAATTTATGAAACAATATTTACTTATCTAAATAAAAGGCCATTGACTTTTTGAAAGTCAGCTGAAAAGAGTTATAGATACTCTTACCAGAAGAAGATCCCCCCTTTAAGACCCTTGCATCCCAATGCAGAACTCTTGGTTCTTTTTTCTTGGTCACATTTTTTGTCCTTCATCTTATCTGATATTCTTTCTTTACTCAAATCTTCACTTGAAATCTTCATTTGGTTGGTAATGAATGACCATGACATGGTCAGCAATTCTTTCTTTCAAAACATATTCTTCACAGGATTCACCTGCTGTACTTTCCCTTGGTAGGAATCCTGTGTTTTAGCATGGTCAACTCTGGTTCTGAAATTCAAATTATGTTCATCATCAATTGAGGAGATTTGTTTTGAATTTTTATCTTATTTTATTTTCAAGAATTAGATATTTTACCTGGATGCAAAAATGAAAATATCACCTTTGCATTATAACATTAAGTTCATGAGTATAACATAAGTATACTTCTTAAAAAGTATAACCTAGAAAATTCTTATTTATGTCAGGAAGATGAGAAAAAAGTGATATGTCTAAAATTCTGGACCAGGAAGGCTGCACATCCTCTGCTTAAACAAATATCTACTTGATAGTGTGATACTAGATCATTTCTACTTTCACCATCATCACTGATCCAAACTGAATCTATAGTATAATTCAATTGATGAAAATCCATTTATAAAGGATATATCCATTTATATCTCTGCTAAAATATCTATCCAACAAAGAAATGCTCACTAACTATAAGAACAGTAACCCTCAATTTTCTGTCATTATGCTTTTTGTTTTTCAAGGCTTACCACTAATAGATATATTGCAGCTTTCTGTGTTCATTTATTTACGATTTGTTTTCATGCTCTAGGTGTTATGCTTACATGGAGAACATATTTTCAGATGTGGAATGAAACCAGTGTTAAGTGAAAACCATATGATTACTTCTAAAAAAAGTCTCAGTAAAACTAAGGTGATATAACAATTACAAATACATGCTTCCAAATAAGTGTATTGATTTTAGCAAAACTGTTTTATTATCATCATAAAACAATCAGTTTTAACAAATGGCACCTTAGATATTATATTCTGATTCCTACTACAAATTATAGGACTTCCCTCATTGCTCAGTGGGTAAAGAATCTGCCTGCGATGCAGGAGACCTGGGTTCAGTCCCTGGGGCAGGAAGATCCCCTGGAGAAGGAAATGGCAACCCACTCCAGTTTTCTTACCTGGAGCATTCCAGAGACAGAGGATCCTGACAGACTACAGTCCATGGGATTGCAAGATTTGGACATGACCTAGCAACTAAACAACTACAAATTCCCATTTAGTGCTTTAAAGTTTTATTTTCTAAAAGACGATTATTATATTTTCATCTGGGAAAATAAAAATATCTGTAATTGAATACGAATTACTGAACTTACTGATATTTCCTAATATTTTCAAAAAGCATTAAATTTTATGATATCCACCATTATCAATAATCTGAAAATTTATAAAACTGAAATATTTATCCTTAAGCATGAAATAATGTAACACATTAGGATGTAGAAAAATTTTAATTTGAACATTTAGATTATGACACAGTTGTTAAAACTAAGACACAGAAAACTTTTCTTCTTAGCAAATTCTTTAGTGATGATGCAAATACCTTGGGCCACTTCAATATTTTCCATCTCAGTAAGAAGTGGATTGAAATAATAAAGTTCAGAATAGTGGTCTTCTACATCCTGGGTCTGGTTTTCATTCTGCATTAGGTTTTATTTATTTATTGGTATCACTTGCATGGGGTCAGGTAGTGTACATGGAGGTATGTTTTTTGTTTGCACCTGGATTCATTCAGAAGTTCTCTGAAATCTGCAATTGTTCACATGGGTGTTAGGATGAGACTGCAGTGAGGACCTATTATGTCTGCAGCCAAACAGCTGAATGAAATCAGCATGCTAGTTAATTCTGCCTCTCAGACAGTTCCTAAAATGTATCCTGAGATTCCTGAGGGGCCCTGAACGGTGCTTTGGAAAATTCATATCGCCATGCTCTACTCAGGACATAATAGGAGCCTGACAGGCTGTAGATGACATGAACATTTATAAATGAAAAAATACAACCAGGAAAGAGCATACTAAAAAAAAAAAAATACAAAAGCACAATTCTAGTCAACTGAACAATTTAAACACTCACCACCTACTTTTGCTATCTGTGGTAGGCTGCATTACTATTCAGCAGGTGTCTGCTGCTCCCTCTGGGAGAACATTTTACCCCCCTGCCCAATAAAATTACACTCAACTACAAAGCTTCCTTGGTGGCTCAGATGGTTAAGAATCTGCCTGAAATGTGGGAGACCTGGGTTTGAGCCCTGGGTTGGGAAGAGCCCCTGGCAGAAGGCATGGCAACCCACTTCAGTGCTGGAGTGGGGGACCGATACTGAAGTGGTCTTGCCCGAAGAATCCCCATGGACAGAGGAGTCTGATGGACTACACTCCGGCATCGCAAAAAGTTCAACATGACTGAATGATTAAGCACACAGTGCATCTCTGCAGGACTTGTTTGGTCTGATGTCCGGAGAGAGGAAGTAAAACGTGTCACTTCCAGTAAAAGAACCATCATGCTTTCTCTTTTCTTTTCCTATGAAGACTAACAAGGGTCCTCTTATTGGCTGCTCCTTTAACTTGAATTCTGGAAGGAAGATACAGCATAAAACAAAACAAAAAACACAGTTGATCTGTGGAGTATACACAGCAGGAGCAAAAACAAACAGCTCTGGATTAGCCATAGAAGAAGTGAATATTCAGCCACAAACTGAGATGACTGGTTTCATAAACTAGTCTGTGTAATAGCAAGAGGCCTCTCCTGCACAAAATGCAAGTAATTGATGTTTCTGGATTTACTTGAGAGAATTCAACAGATGTGAAATTGGAGAACTTCAAAAACATATATTAAAAATCAGATTTAAAATTTTCACCCCAGATTAAAAGATACAAAGCTTTACAAAAAGACACAAATATTTATTTTGCCAGTTATGTCAAAAATAATACTTATCTCTTTACCCAGTGTCCTCAAAATAAGGGTTCAAGGGAATATTGTAAAAATAATATGATCCTGTTCAGTTCAGTCAGTCACTCAGTCATGTCTGACTCTTTGTGACCCCATGAATCGTGGCATGCCAGGCCTAACATTCATTAATATTAATTAATAAATAACAATAAAATATTAATTGCTATTAATAGAAACAGTATTTAAAGACTACCATTTAAACACTTAACATGGTCCATTACTGGTACTTACAAAATTTGTGTCAGTAACATATTTATTTCTAGATTAAGGAATAGGTTTTGTAACCATCAACCATCCTCAGTATGACCCATGAATCTGTGACATATACAGACACTTAAACCTCAAAATAAAATTAACACTCTATATTATATGAAATTAAGTATTTCTGAGAAGTTTGGGAATAAATGCATATTTGTTTTATTTAGGAAAACATTTTCTATCCCTAAGGGTTAACATCAACACTTTAGGAAACAGTGAACTAAAATGGACTGGAATGAGTGAATTGAACTCAGATGGCCATTATATCTACCACTGTGGGCAAGAATCCCTTAGAAGAAATTGAATGGCCATGATAGTAAATAAGAGTCTGAAATAGAGTACTTGGGTGCAATCTCAAAAACGAAAGAATGATCTCTGTTCGTTTCCAAGGCAAACCTTCAATAACACAGTAATCCAAGTCTATGCCCTGACCAGCAATGTAAAGAAGCTGAAGTTGAACGGTTCTATGAAGACCTACAAGACCTTCTAGAACCAACACCCTGAAAGATGTCCTTTTCATTATAGGGTGCTGCTGCTGTTGCTAAGTCGCTTAGGCCGTGTCTGACTCTGTGCGACCCCACAGACGGCAGCCCATCAGGCTCCCCTATCCCTGGGATTCTCCAGGCAAGAACACTGGAATGGGTTGCCATGTCCTCTTCCAATGCATGAAAGTGAAAAGTGAAAGTGAAGTCACTCAGTCGTGTCCTACTCTTTGCAACCCCATGGACTGCAGCCTACCAGACTCCTCCGTCCATGGGATTTTCCAGGCAAGAGTACTGAAGTGGGGTGCCTTGCCTTCTCTATCATTATAGGGTACTGGAATGCAAAAGTAGGAAATCAAGAGATACCTGGGGTAACAGGCAAATTTGACCTTGGAGTACAGAATGAAGCAGGGCAAAGGCTAATAGAGTTTTGCCAAAAGAACACACTTGTCATAGCAAACACCCTTTTCCAACAATGCAAGAGAAGACTCTACACATGGACATCACCAGATGGTCAACACCAAAATCAGATTGATTATATTCTTTACACCCAAAGATGGAGAAGCTATACAAAGTCAGGAACAACAAGACTAGGAGTTTCTGTGGCTCAGATCATGAACTCCTTATTGCCAAATTCAGACTTTAATTGAAGAAAGTAGAGAAAACCACTTGTCCATTAAAGTATGACCTAAATCAAATCCCTTACAATTATACAGTGGAAGTGACAAATAGATTCAAGGGATTAGGTCTGATAAACAGAGTGCCTGAAGAACTATGGACAGATGTTCATAATATTGTACAGAAGGCAGTGATAAAGACCATCACAAAGAAAAATAAATGGAAAAAGGCAAAATGGTTGTCTGAGGAGACCTTACAAATACCTGAAAAAAAGAAGAAGAACAAAAGATAAAGGAAAAAGGAAAGATATACCCATTTGAATGCAGAGTTCCAAAGAATAGCAAGAAGAGATAATAAAGCCTTCTCAGTGATCAATGTAAAGAAATAGAGGAAAACAATAGAATGGGAAAGACTAGAGATTTCTTCAAGAAAATTAGATACCAAGGGAATATTTCATGCAAAGATGGGCATGATATAGAACAGAAATGGTATGGACCTAACAGAAGCAGAAGATATTAAGAAGAGGTGGCAAGCACAGAAGAACTATGCAAAAAAGATTTTCATGACCCAGACAACCACAATGGTGTGATAACTCATATAGAGGCAGACATCTGAAAGGCAAAGTCAAGGGGGCCTTAGGAAGCATCACTATGAGCTAGTGGAGGTGAGGAATTCCAGTTGAGCTATTTCAAATCCTGAAAGATGATGCTATGAAAGTGCTGCACTCAATACGTCAGCAAATTTGGAAAACTCAGCAGTGGCCACAGGACTGGAAAGGCAGAGTTTTCATTCCAACCCCAAAGAAAGGCCATGCCAAAGAATGCTCAAGCTACCGCACAATGCACATATTTCACATGCTAGCAAAGCAACGCCCCAAATTCTCCAAACCAGGCTTCAACACTACGTGAATCATGGACGTCCAGATGTTCAAGCTGGATTCTGAAAAGGTAGAGGAATCAGAGGTCAAATTGCCAACACCTGTTGGAGAATCGAAAAAGCAAGAGAGTTCCAGAAAAGCATGTGCTTCTGCTTTATTGACTATGCCAAAGCCTTTGACTGTGTATATCACAATAAGCTGTGGAAAGTTCTTAAAGAGATGGGAATACCAGACACCTTATCTGCCTCCTGAGAAATCTGTATGGTCAAAAGCAACAGTTAGAACTACACATGGAAAAACAGACTGGTTCCGAATTTAGAAAGGAGTATGTCAAGGCTGCTTAGTGTCACCCTGTTTATTTAACTTATATGGAGAGTACCTCATGTGAAATGCTGGGCTGGATGAAGCACAAGCTGGAATCAAGAATTCCAGGAGAAAAATCAATAACCTCAGATATGCAGATGACACCACACTTATGCCATAAGCGAAAGTGATGACAATCTAAAGAGAGTGAAAAAGCTAGCTTAAATCTCTACATAGACAACTAAGATCACGGCTTCTGGTCCCATCTCTTAATGGCAAATAAATGGGGAAATAATGGAAACAGTGAGAGACTTTATTCTTTTGGGCTTCAGAATCATTGCAGATGGCCCTTGCAGCCATGAAATTAAAAGACGCTTGCTTCTTGGAAGAAAAGCTATAACCAAACTTCAGTTCAGTTCAGTCCCTCAGTCGTGTATGACTTGTTGAGACCCCATGGGCTGCAGCACACCAGGCCTCCCTGTCCATCACAAACTCCCAAAGCTTACTCAAACTCATGCCCATTGAGCTGGTGTCCGTGATGTCATCCAACCATCTCATCCTCTGTCATTCCCTTCTCCTCCCACCTTCTATCTTTTCGAGCATCAGGGTCTTATCAGATGAGTCAGTTCTTTGCATCAGGTGGCCAAAGTTTTGGAGTTTCAGCTTCAGCATCAGTCCTTCCAATGAATAGTCAGGACTGATTTCCTTTAAGATTTAGTGATTGAATCTCGTTGCTGCCCAAGGGACTCTCAAGAGTCTTCTCCAATACCACAGTTCAAAAGCAGCAATTCTTTGGCACTTAGCTTTCTTTATAGTCCAAATATCACATCCATACATGACTACTGGAAAAACCATAGCTTTGACTAGATAGACCTTTGTTGGCAAAGTAATGTCTCTGCTTTTTAATATGTTCTCTAGGTTGGTCATAACTTTTCTTCCAAGGAGCAAGCATCTTTTAATTTCACGGCTGCATTCACCATCTGGAGTGATTTTGGAGCCAAGAAAATAAAGTCTGTCATAGTTTCCATTGTTTCCCTATCTATTTGCCATGAATTAATGGGGCCAGATGCCATGATCTTAGTTTTCCAAATGTTGAGTTTTAAGCCAACTATTTTCACATTTCTCTTTCAGTTTCATCAAGAGGCTCTTTAGTTCTTCTTCACTTTCTGCCATAAGTGTGGTGTCATCTGCATATCTGATGCTATTATATTTCTGCCAGCAATCTTGATTCCAGCTTGTGCTTCATCAAGCCCAGCATTTCTCATGATGTACTCTGCATATAAGTTAATTAATCAAGGTGACAATATGTATCCTTGACCTACTCCGTTTCTGATTTGGAACCAGACTATTGTTCCTTGTCCAGTTCTAACTCTTGCTTCTTGACCTGCATACAGATTTCTCAAGAGGCAGTTTAGGTAGTCTGGTATTCCCATTTCTTTAAGAATTTTCCACAGTTTGTTGCAATCCACACAGTCAAAAGCTTTGGCATGGTTAATAAAGCAGAAACAGATGCTTTTCTGGAACTCTCTTGCTTATTTGATGATCCAGCGGATGTTGGCAATTTGATATTTGGTTCCTCTGCCTTTTCTAAATTCAGCTTGAACATATGGAAGTTCATGGTTCAGGTATTATTGAACTCTGGCTTGGACAATTTTGAGCATTACTTTGCTAGTGTGTGAGATGAGTGCAATTGTGCAGCAGTTCCAGCATTCTTTGCATGGACTTTCTTTGAGATTGGAATGAAAACTGACTTTTCCAGTCCTGTAGCCACTACTGAGTTTTCCAAATTTGCTGACATATTGACTGCAGCACTTTTACAGCATCGTCTTTTAGGATTTGAAATAGCTCTACTCGAATTCCATCGCCTGCACTAGCTTTATTCATATTGATGCTTCCTAAGGCCCACATCATTTCACATTCCGGATGTCTGGCTCTATATGAGTGATCACACACCATCGTGATTATCTGGGTCTTGAAGATCTTTTTTTGTATAGTTCTTCCATGTTCAACCTAGACAGCATATTAAAAGTCAGAGACATTACTTTTCCGAAAAGTTTCACTTAAACAAAGCTATAGTTTTTCCAGTAGTCATGTACGGATGTGAGAGAGTCAATTCCTAGGCAGGTTGATAGGAAGTCTAGGGTCCCTGAGGAAGAGAAAGTGATGTCTGGGGTTCTGGAAGAGGAGATAGGGGTCTGGAATTTTCAAGAAGGGAAGAATAAACTTTTTTTTTTCTACATTGTTTAGTCTTAGTAAGGATTATACAACAACTGTGTATCCTGCTTGAGGACAGTTTCTCCTTCTTGAAAACCTTCTGACTAATCCTGCTATTTTAAAATATATATTATGGGAGTGGGCCTGGTAAGATCTTTCTATTGCTAGTTGTAATCCTCTCATCATAAAATGTAAATTGTGGGAATGGGTCTAGTAAGATCTTTACAACCTTGAGAAATTCTTTTGATTTATTGCAATAATCAATTAAAAAAGTATATAACTCTCTTGCTTAAACTACTGAGGTGGGCACTCTCTGTCCCCCTTCTGATGTATATGTCAGAAGCTTTCTATGTCCCTTTTAATACTTTAGTAAAACTCTGTTACACAAAAGCTCTTGAGAAATCAAGCCTGGTCCCTGGTCTCAAAGCTTAGTCTTCTACTTTGGAGATCATGCATCTGATATTGTTCACTGTAAGCTATCATTTGGGCTATAAAGAAAACTGAGAGCTGAAGAATTGATGCTTTTGAACTGTGGTGTTGGAGAAGGATTTTGAGAGTCCCTTGGACTGCAAGGAGATCCAACTCGTCCATCCTAAAGGAAATCAGTCCTGAATATTCATTGGAAGGACTGATGCTAAAGCTGAAACTCCAATCCTTTGGCCACCTGTTGCAAAGAACTGACTCATTGCAAAAGACCCTGATGCTGGAAAAGATTGAAGGCAGGAGGAGAAGGGGATGACAGAGGATGAGGTGGTTGGATGTCGTCACTGACTCGAGCTTTGGGAGTTGGTAATGGACAGAGATGCCTGGCATGCTTCAATGCATGGGGTCGCAAAATTTGGACACGACTGAGTGACTGAAATGAACTGACATACAGTACTCAATTAAAACACAAACAAAATCTTATAAAGAAACATTTCAATAGAACAATTGATTATGAAATATAATTAAAATTTTCATCAAATACTAGTAAGAGTGCTTCGTTCTTCTTTTTAAAATAGCAACATCTAATCAGTGGCCATGTTCAGTGGACTCTAGTAAAAACTAACTTTGCTTTATATCAGGCACTGTGCAAGAATTTTGCATATAGTATTACAATGAATTTTTGCAAGAATTTGAGAAATAAGTATTGCTATTATCTTCAATTTACCAATGCAAATTGACAGCTACAGAGATGAAACATTTTGGCCAAACTACATAAACCATTAAATGATAAAGATGATGTTTGAAACCTGCTCTTCCTGAATTTAGTCTCTGTTGTTCTCCAGTATAAAATGCTGTCTTTAGAAGCTCTTAAATCTTGGAATCTTCAGTTTCCATTCCTTCTTCCAGTTTTCTAGCTCAGACAACCATTTTTTTTTTTTCGATTACTACAAGCACCTTTTTATTGATTTGCTGCCTCCACAACATAAATCTAATCAAGTTATTCACTACTCTACTGTTTAAAACTTGTCCAAACAAGGCAATTTATTACATGACTCCTGCTTCCTTTTGTAGCTTTAGACTTCAAAACTCCCTAGTTTATGGGATGTGCTCTAATTTTACTTTTTTTCCTTTAGCTCACTGATAATGTCAGGCTATCTCTTGGCTTGACACTAATGCCTGCATCTTCTCTGACTTCTTTTCCCATAAAATGCTGTCTTCATCTACTAACTCAGTATCACATCTTACTCAATAATTGGTCTTACCTGAAAAAGCCTGCTTATGTGCCTGCACCCCAATTGTATTCAAGTAGTCTACAAGCCTCCTTGATCTGAAAAGCAGCATATCAGGGAAGATGGAAAATTTGCACATTACTGAGGAGTAACTGTCAATGATAACCTAAAGGATTTCTCCATTGGTCCACTTGCATGCTCTATTTTCTAAGATCAGGAAGTAACACTATCACTAAGGTTGCTCTGGAGTCATTAAGCCTGTCTTGTAGCAATGTCTTTCAGTGGAACTCAAATTCACAGATCCTTGGCTTCCTTTGGATAATAAATCAAAGATTAAACCTAAATACTGATTTTAAAAGAAAAGCAATGCCGAAACTTTTCCATCATATAGTTCACAACTATAAAATCTCATAAATGGCTTTCACATTAAAGTTTAAATTTACTCCTTAAATAGATGTGTTTATGCTTATAATTTAAGCTTCTGTTTACCTTTATTTTTTTTCCAACTACAATTTTATTTTTAAACTTTACAAAATTGTATTTGTTTTGCCAAATATCAAAATGAATCCACCACAGGTATACATGTGTTCCCCATCCTGAACCCTCCTCCCTCCTCCCTCCCCATACCATCCCTCTGGGTCGTCCCAGTGCACTAGCCCCAAGCATCCAGT
>NW_011494760.1:1372842-1377161 GCF_000754665.1 Bison bison bison | reverse complement strand
GTGACTCATTTCATATATGGTATTTTACATGTTTCAATGCCATTCTTCCAAATCTTCCCACCCTCTCCCTCTCCCACAGAGTCCATAAGACTGTTCTATACATCAGTGTCTCTTTTGCTGTCTCATACACAGGGTTATTGTTATCATCTTTCTAAATTCCATATATATGCGTTAGTATACTGTATTGGTGTTTTTTTCTTTCTGGCTTACTTCACTCTGTATAATAGGCTCCAGTTTCACCCACCTCATTAGAACTGATTCAAATGTACTTTTTTTAATGGCTGAGTAATACTCCATTGTGTATATGTACCACAGCCTTCTTATCCATTCATCTGCTGATGGACATCTAGGTTGCTTCCATGTCCTGGCTATTATAAACAGTGCTGCGATGAACATTGGGGTACACGTGTCTCTTTCAGTTCTGGTTTCCTCAGTGTGTATGCCCAGCAGTGGGATTGCTGGATCATAAGGAAGTTCTATTTCCAGTTTTTTAAGGAATCTCCACACTGTTCTCCATAATGGCTGTACTAGTTTGTATTCCCATCGACAGTGTAAGAGGGTTCCCTTGTCTCCACACCCTCTCCAGCATTTATTACTTGTAGACTTTTGGATGGCAGCCATTCTGACTGGCGTGAAATGGTACCTCATAGTGGTTTTGATTTGCATTTCCCTGATAATGAGTGATGTTGAGCATCTTTTCATGTGTTTGTTAGCCATCTGTATGTCTTCTTTGGAGAAATGTCTATTTAGTTCTTTGGCCCATTTTTTGATTGGGTCATTTATTTTTCTGGAGTTGAGCTGTAGGAGTTGCTTGTATATTTTTGAGATTAGTTGTTTGTCAGTTGCTTCATTTGCTATTATTTTCTCCCATTCTGAAGGCTGTCTTTTCACCTTGCTAACAGTTTCCTTTGATGTGCAGAAGCTTTTAAGTTTCATTAGGTCCCATTTGTTTATTTTTGTTTTTATTTCCAATATTCTGGGAGGTGGGTCATAGAGGATCCTGCTGTGATGTATGTCAGAGAGTGTTTTGCCTATGTTCTCCTCTAGGAGTTTTATAGTTTCTGGTCTTACGTTTAGATCTTTAATCCATTTTGAGTTTATTTTTGTGTATGGTGTTAGAAAGTGTTCTAGTTTCATTCTTTTACAAGTGGTTGACCAGTTTTACCAGCACCACTTGTTAAAGAGATTGTCTTTAATCCATTGTATATTCTTGCCTCCTTTGTCAAAGATAAGGTGTCCATATGTGTGTGGATTTATCTCTGGGCTTTCTATTTTGTTCCATTGATCTATATTTCTGTCTTTGTGCCAGTACCATACTGTCTTGGTAACTGTGGCTTTGTAGTAGAGCCTGAAGTCAGGTAGGTTGATTCCTCCAGTTCCATTCTTCTTTCTCAAGAACGCTTTGGCTATTCAAAGTTTTTTGTATTTCCATACAAATTGTGAAATTATTTGTTCTAGCTCTGTGAAGAATACTGTTGGTAGCTTGATAGGGATTGCACTGAATCTATAAATTGCTTTGGGTAGTATACTCATTTTCACTATATTGATTCTTCCAATCCATGAACGTAGTATAATTCTCCATCTATTAGTGTCCTCTTTGATTTCTTTCGCCAGTGTTTTATAGTTTTCTATATATAGGTCTTTAGTTTCTTTAGGTAGATATATTCCTAAGTATTATATTCTTTCCGTTGCAATGGTGAATGGAATTGTTTCCTTAATTTCTCTTTCTGTTTTCTCATTATTAATGCATAGGAATGCAAGGGATTTCTGTGTGTTGATTTTATATCCTGCAACTTTACTATAGTCATTGATTAGTTCTAGTAATTTTCTGGTGGAGTCTTTAGGGTTTTCTATGTAGAGGATCATGTCATCTGCAAATAGTGAGAGTTTTACTTCTTCTTTTCCAATTTGGATTCCTTTTATTTCTTTTTCTGCTCTGATTGCTGTGGCCAAAACTTCCAAAACTATGTTGAGTAGTAATGGTGAAAGTGGGCACCCTTGTCTTGTTCCTGACTTTAGAGGAAATGCTTTCAATTTTTCACCATTGAGGATAATGTTTGCTGTGGGTTTGTCATATATAGCTTTTATTATGTTGAGGTATGTTCCTTCTATTCCTCCTTTCTGGAGAGTTTTTATCATAAATGGATGTTGAAATTTGTCAAAGGCTTTCTCTGCATCTATTGAGATAATCATATGGTTTTTATTTTTCAATCTGTTAATGTGGTGTATTACATTGATTGATTTGCGGATATTGAAGAATCCTTGCATCCCTGGGATAAAGCCCACTTGGTCATGGTGTATGATCTTTTTAATGTGTTGTTGAATTCTGATTGCTAGAATTTTGTTAAGGATTTTTGCATCTATGTTCATCAGTGATATTGGCCTGTAGTTTTCTTTTTTTCTGGGATCTTTGTCAGGTTTTGGTATTAGGGTGATGGTGGCCTCATAGAACGAGTTTGAAAGTTTACCTTCTTCTGCAATTTTCTGGAAGAGTTTGAGCAGGATAGGTGTTAGCTCTTCTCTAAATTTTTGGTAGAATTCAGCTTGAAGCCATCTGGACCTGGGCTTTTGTTTGCTAGAAGATTTTTGATTACAGTTTCAATTCCCGTGCTTGTGATGGGTCTGTTAAGATTTTGTATTTTTTTCTGGTCCAGTTTTGGAAAGTTGTACCTTTCTAAGAATTTGTCCATTTCTTCCACGTTGTCCATTTTATTGCCATATAATTGTTGATAGTCTCTTATGATCTTTGTATTTCTGTGTTGTCTGTTGTGATCTCTCCATTTTCATGTCTAATTTTATTGATTTGATTTTTCTCCCTTTGTTTCCTGATGAGTCTGTCTAATGGTTTGTCAGTTTTATTTATCCTTTCAAAGAACCAGCTTTTGGCTTTGTTGATTTTTGCTATGGTCTCTTTTGTTTCTTTTGCACTTATTTCTGCTCTAATTTTTAAGATTTCTTCCCTTCTACTAACCCTAGGGTTCTTCATTTCTTCCTTTTCTAGTTGCTTTAGGTGTAGTTTTAGCTTATTTATTTGACTTTTTTCTTGTTTCTTGAGGTGTGCCTGTATTGCTATGAACTTTCCCCTTAGGACTGCTTTTACAGTGTCCCACAGGTTTTGGGTTGTTGTGTTTTCATTTTTATTCGTTTCTATGCAAATTTTGATTTCTTTTTTGATTTCTTCTGTGATTTGTTGGTTATTCAGCAGCGTGTTGTTCAGCCTCCATATGTTGGAATTTTTCATCGTTTTTCTCCTGTAATTGAGATCTAATCTTACTGCATTGTGGTCAGAAAAGATGCTTGGAATGATTTCTATTTTTTTGAATTTACCATGGCTAGCTTTATGGCCCAGGATGTGATCTATCCTGGAGAAGGTTCCATGTGCGCTTGAGAAAAAGGTGAAATTCATTGTTTTGAGATGAAATGTCCTATAGATATCAATTAGGTCTAACTGGTCTATTGTATCATTTAAAGTTTGTGTTTCCTTGTTAATTTTCTGTTTAGTTGATGTATCCATAGTTGTGAGTGGGGTATTAAAGTCTCCCACTATTATTGTGTTATTGTTAATTTCTCCTTTCAAACTTGTTAGCATTTGTCTTACATACTGCGGTGCTCCCATGTTGGTTGCATATATATTTATAATTGTTATATCTTCTTCTTGGATTGATCCTTTGATCATTATGTAGTGACCATCTTTGTCTCTTTTCACAGCCTTTGTTTTAAAGTCTATTTTATCTGATAAGAGTACTGCTACTCCTGCTTTCTTTTGGTCCCTATTTGCATGGAAAATCTTTTTCCAGCCCTTCACTTTCAGTCTGTATGTGTCCCCTGTTTTGAGGTGAGTCTCCTGTAGACAACGTATATAGGGGTCTTATTTTTGTATCCATTCAGCCAGTCTTTGTCTTTTGGTTGGGGCATTCAACCCATTTACGTTTAAGGTAATTACTGATAAGTATGATCCCGTTGCTATTTACTTTACTGTTTTGGGTTCTAATTTATACACCGTTTTTGGGTTTCCTGTCTAGAGAATATCCTTTAAAATTTGTTGGTTTGGTGGTGCAGAATTCTCTCAGCTTTTGCTTGTCTGAAAAGCTTTTGATTTCTCCTTCATACTTGAATGAGATCCTTGCTGGGTACAATAATCTGGGCTGTAGGTTATTTTCTTTCATCACTTTAAGTATGTCTTGCCATTCCCTCCTGGCTTGAAGAGTTTCTATTGAAAGATCAGCTGTTATCCTTATGGGAATTCCCTTGTGTGTTATTTGTTGTTTTTCCCTTTCTGCTTTTAATATTTGTTCTTTGTGTTTGATCTTTGTTAATTC
>NW_011494760.1:1372320-1372742 GCF_000754665.1 Bison bison bison | reverse complement strand
TAATATGTGTCTTGGGGTGTTTCTCCTTGGGTTTATCCTGTTTGGGACTCTCTGGGTTTCTTGGACTTGGGTGATTATTTCCTTCCCCATTTTAGGGAAGTTTTCAACTATTATCTCCTCAAGTATTTTCTCATGGTCTTTCTTTTTGTCTTCTTCTTCTGGGACCCCTATGATTCGAACGTTGTAGTGTTTAATATTGTCCTGGAGGTCTCTGAGATTGTCCTCATCTCTTTTAATTCATTTTTCTTTTATCCTCTCTGATTCATTTATTTCTGCCATTTTATCTTCTAATTCACTAATCCTATCTTCTGCCTCTGTTATTCTACTATTTGTTGCCTCCAGAGTGTTTTTAATTTCATTTATTGCATTATTCATTATATATTGACTCTTTTTTATTTCTTCTAGGTCCTTGTTAAACCTTT
>NW_011494760.1:1368435-1371904 GCF_000754665.1 Bison bison bison | reverse complement strand
CAGGTGGCTTGTCAAGGTTTCCTGGTTAGGAAAGCTTGTGTCGGTGTTCTGGTGGGTGGAGCTGTATTTATTCTCTCTGGAGTGCAATGAAATGTCCAGTAATGAGTTATTAGATGTCTATGGTTTTGGGGTGACTTTGGGCAGCCTGTATCTTGAAACTCAGGGCTGTGTTCCTTTGTTGCTGGAGAATTTGCTTGGTATGTCTTGCCCTGGAACTTGTTGGCCCTTGTGTGGTGCTTGGTTTCAGTGTCGGTATCGAGGTGTTTGATGAGCTCCTGTCAATTAATGTTCCTTGGAGTCAGGAGTTCCCTGGAGTCGGGGTTTGGACTTAAGCCTCCTGCTTCCAGTTATTGGTCTTATTTTTATAGTAGTGTCAAAACTTCTTCTTCTATACTGCACATTGATAAACCATCTAAGTTAAAGATGAGAAGTTTCTCTACCGTGAGAGTCACTCAGAGAGGTTCACAGCATTACATGGAGAAGAGAAGAGGGAGGAGGGAGTTAGATGTGACCCAAATGAAATGAGGTGGAATCAGTAGTGGAGAGAATGGGCTAGCCAGTAATTACTTCCTTATGTGCACTCCACAACTGGACCGCTCAGAGATGTTCATGGAGTTATACAGAGAAGAGAAGAAGGAGGAAGGAGACAGAGGTGGCCAGAAGCATAAAAGGGGGGAATGAAAAGGAGGGAGACAGATCCAGCCAGTAATCAGTTCCCTAAGTGTTCTCCACCATCTGGAACACACAAAAATTCACAGAGTTGGGTAGAGTAGAGAGGAGTTAGGGAGGAGACACAGGTGACCTGGTGGAGAAAAAGGAGAGTCCAAAGGGAGAGAGAGCAGTCAAGCCTGTAATCTCGCTCCCTAGTGAAAAACGGGTACTGAAGATTGGGTTCTTAAAGGTACAAAATTGGTAACAAATACATAAAAGCAAAAATTAAAAATCTAGAGTAGAATTTGGAATTTCAAAAATATGATGTTATAGAAAAGAAGAAGGAAAAGAAAGAGAGAAAAAACCAACAAACAAGGTCGTGAAAATTATAAAGAAAATATAGTTACAAAATTGATAACTAATACCAAAAAGCAAAAGTTAAAAATCTAGAGTAGAGTTTGGAATTTCAAAAATACAATGTTAAAAAAAAGAAGAAGAAAAATAAAGACAGAAAACAAGTAAACAAAAACAAACAATGTCGCAAAAATTATAAAGAAAATACAGGTACAAATTTGATATCAAATACCAAAAAGCATAAATTAAAAATCTAGAGTAGAGTTTGGAATTTCAGATATACAATGTTATATAAAAGAAGAAGAGAAAGAAACAGAGAAAAAAAAAGTCACAGAAATTATTAAAAAAACTATAGGTACAAAATTGATAACATATACCAAAAAGCTAAAATTAAAAATCTAGAGTAGAGTTTGGAATTTCAAAAATACAATGTTAAAGAAAAGAAAAAAAAAAAAACAAGGTCAAAAAATTATAAAAAATATATATATGAAGTTTGCTGAAGAAGAAAAAAATAGTCTTTTTTTTTTTTGCAAAGTAATAGGTTATAAAAGTGAAAATTAGAGGAACAATAGAGGACTTAAAATTTTTTTTTAATTAAAAAAAATAAAGAAAGAATGATCGTAAAAATAGTAAAAATATATCTAGGAATTTCTCTGGTTTTGTTGTGAGTATTGTGGGTTCAGTTCATTTTTGGCTAGTTCTTCGGTCCAACTTACATTTCTCAAGATCTATAGGCCCCTTCCTATGTAGTCTGTAGTAACCACAGGGTTTTAATCTATTGTCTGTAGCTTCCAAGGCGTTTCCCTCTGTTATAGTTTCTTCTGTTTCCTGGTCTCTTCAGTGTCTGGTTTCCACCCTGACAGAAGGGGACGGTGGAGGACACTTTTTTTTCTTTTTTTTTTTTGGCTCACTTGTTCAGTCGTGCTGTGGGCAGGGAGGGAGGGATGCTGCAAACAAATAACACTGGCGTGTGCTCGCAGTGCTTCAGCCACACTGGGTCTGCCCCTGCTCACGGCGCGTGTAGCCTCCCTGCCCACACTGCTCGGGCTCTAGGTTGTTCCGCTGGGAACCATCCGAGGCTGGCCCTGGGCTGCATGCAACCTCCCAGGTCCAAGCCGCTCAGGTTCAGGCACTTGGGTAGTCCTCAGAGGCGCAGACTAGGTTGGGCCTGTGTTTTGTGCTCTTCCCAGGTCCGAGCAGCTCAGGTCATGAGGTGTTGGGTGAGCACCATTGCTGCGACTTATCACCTCCCTGCCACTCGGTTATCTGGGTGTACAACCGGCGCACCTTCTCAGACAGATGTTGACCGTCCAGACCCCCAAGAAGTTTTAGTTAGCAAAGAAGCCTGCTTACAGTTTTATAGATAATGTCTCTCTGGGGCTGCGATTGCCTCCTTCTGGCTCTGGCTGCCTGTCACCGGAGGGGGAAGATCTGCAGCCGGCTATCTCTGTTCAGTCCTTTGTTCCGTGCGTGGGCCTGGCAGTGTCTTAGGTTAGGGTTGGCTTTACGTGTGGTAGATATCCCACAGTCTGGTTTGCTAGCCCAAATTATTTCACTCAGATAGCGCTCAGGGTATTCAGGCCAGGTTCTTACTCTAAGCGATGCAGCCCACGCCGTGCCTCCCTTCCCAGCCCCCACTTGCTAATTGCATGTGCAGGCGTCTGCGCTGCTTCTCCACTGGGGGAGTTACTGTAGGGCTCGCAATCTGGGAGTTTTAATTGTTTATTTATTTTTTCTCCCTGTTATGTTGCCCTCTGTGTTCCAAAGCTCGGCACAGATTCAGCAGTGAGAAGGTTTCCTGATGTTTGGAAACTTCTCTCTTTTTAAGACTCCCTTCCCGGGATGGAACTCCATCCCCCCCTGTCTCTTTTTTTGTCTTTTATATTTTTTCCTACCTCCTTTCGAAGACTTGGGTTGCTTTTCTGGTTGCCTGATGTCCTCTGCCAGCATTCAGAAGTTGTTTTGT
Organism: Bison bison bison; assembly: GCF_000754665.1. NCBI lineage: Eukaryota > Metazoa > Chordata > Mammalia > Artiodactyla > Bovidae > Bison > Bison bison. The sequence continues at coordinate 1,368,933 of NW_011494760.1, read as the reverse complement.
GGAATTTACTCGACGTTTATATGCTCTTTTGATGAATTTGTCAGGGAGAAAGTGTTCTCCCCGTCCTACTCCTCTGCCATCTTGGCTCCTCCCCCTTCTGTTTACCTTTAAACCAACGCATCTGTATGTTTTCATTAGGAATGCTTAGGGTAATATACATATAGATGAATAAAGTATGTGTTTGTGGTTCATGTTAGTGTTATTGATTATAGTAGGCAGGAATTTAAAGATATCTGTTTACAAGTTATTCAATCAAACATTAAGTACTGCTATCAAGAGACTTTGCAGATAAAAATTAAAATCATTAATGTCTCACTTGAAATAAGGAAAGTATATTGAATTTTCCAGGAGTGTCTAATATAACTACATAGGTCTTTAAAGGTAGAAAAATTTTTCTCCAGCAAGTACAGGAGATGAGTCATAAGATGAAAGTAGAATAAATGAGGCAACAGGGAAGGCATTGAAATCTTGAAGATGGTTAAAATGAGGTTATTACTT
>NW_011494760.1:1352190-1368335 GCF_000754665.1 Bison bison bison | reverse complement strand
TACTTGGAGACATGCTACTGTATGAGATATACAATCTTCAGTGAAATGTACTCCAAATGAGTGAAATGATAACATTTATTGTGTTAAAATACTGAGATGTTTTATTCCCCTGTGTATGTATTCAGGGTTTTCCTTGTTCAGTCACTAAGTCCTGTCAAATGCTTTACTACTACATGGACTGCAGCATGCTAGGCTTCCTGTCCTTCACAATCTCCCAGAGCTTGCTCAAACTCATGTCTACTGAGTCCATGATACCATCCAACCATCTCATCCTCTGATGCCCCTTCTCTCTTGGCCTCAGTCTTTCCCATCATCAGTGTCTTTTCCAATGAGTTGGCTCTTCACATTAGGTGTTCCAAGTATTGGAGCTTCAACATCAGTCCTTCCAATGAACCAGGTACATACAGACAAAACCATAGCATAAAATGAAATTATTCTAGCTGCAAGGAATCTGGAAGGAATGAAGGAAATGACAACCCATGTCACTATTCTTGTCTGGGAAATCCCATGGACAGAGGAGCCTGGCGGGCTAGAGTCCATGGGATAGTAAAAATGTTAGACACAAATTAGCGACTGAACATCAGTAGTTACTCATCCTCTTCACATGCTAGCAGGGTAATGCTCAAAATCCATCAAGCTAGGTTTCAGCAGTATGTGAACTGTGACATTCCAGATGTGCAAGCTGGATTTAGAAAAGGCAGAGGCACCAGAGATCAAATTGCCAACATTGGTTGGATTACAGGAAAAGCCAGAGAATTCCAGAAAAAGAAATCTACCTTGGTGTCATTGACCATGCTAGAACCTTTGACTATGTAGATCACAATAAGCTGTGGAAAATTATTAAGGAGATGGGAATACCAGACCACCTTACCTGCCTCCTGAGAAACCTGTATGCAGGTCAAGAACCAACAGAACCAGACATGAAACAATGGACTGGTTCAAAATTGAAAAAGGAGTATGTCAAGGCTGTACATTGTCAGTTTGCTTATTTAACTTATATGCAGAGTGTATTATGCAATATGCAGGACTGGATGATTCATATACTGGGATCAGGATTGTCAGGAGAAATATCAAAAATTTCAGATGTGCAGGTGATACCTTATGGCAGAAAGTGAAGAACTAAAGAGCTTCTGCAGAAGGTGGAATGGGAGAGTGAAAAAGCTGGCTTAAAACTCAACATTCAAAAAACTAAGATCATGACATCTGGTCCCATCATTTTACGGCAAAAAGATGAGGAAAAAGTGGAAACCGTAACAGATTTTATTTTCTTGTGCTCAAAAACCACTGCAGATTATAACTCCAGGATTAAAATTAAAAGATGGTTGCTCCTTGGAAGACAAACTTTGACAAACCTAGACAGCATCTTAAAAAGCTGACATCACTTTGCTGACAAAGGTCCATGTAGTCAAAGCTATGATTCTTCCAGTAGTCATGGATGGATGAGAAAGTTGATCATAAAGAAGGCTGAGTACCAAAGAATTGATGCTTTTGAACTGTGGTGTTGGAGAAGACTCTTGAAAGTCCCTTGGACAGCAAGAAGATCACACCATCCTATCCTAAAGGAAATCAGCCCTGAATAACCACTAGAAGGATGAATGCTGAAGCTGTAGCTCTAATACTTTGCCATTTGATGTGAAGAGCACACTAATTGGTTAAAAAAACCTTGATCTGGTAAAGATTGAAGGCAAAAAGAAACGTGGTGACAGAGGATGAGATGGCTGCATGACATCACTCAATGGACATAAATCTGAGCAAACTCCAGGAGATGATGGTGAAGGACAGGAAAGCCCAGCAGGGTGTAGTCCATGGGGGTCAAAGAGTCGGATGAGACTTAGTGACTAAACAACAATCCTTAGGAGTTCAGTGAATAATCCCATGAAAAGACATGTAAGATGAATTTTGACTTATAGTCATTTGCTTTACTTTTGGTTGGTAAAGTAAATATAAGAAGGCTGAAAGATGCAAGCATGCTGGATTCCTTTGGTGTTGAGTTTAAGTGAGTTGAGATACCATGAGTATCTCTATGGTAAGCAGAAACAAGGTCAAAAATGGCTGAGACCTCGGGAATATAGTTTGAGTAATATCACAGTTGAAACAAAATGCCTGTGAGAATATGACTGAGGAAGAAGAAGAAATCAAAGATTGGAGGTATTAATGTTAAAACATATAAAAACAAAACATGCAAGAAAACCATAGAATGTGTAGAGTGTATTTTAAAAATTAATGTATTATTGTTATTTCTGCAGAAAACAAAAGCCACAAAGATACATTGTAAAAGTCAGAAACAGGGGGAAAAAAGATAATTCTAAAGGTGGGATATAAATAAAAACAGGAAGATAATGATATAAATCTTCTATGTACTGAAAAAACATACTGACAGTAACAATCTCCTTTTGTTATGGTAAAAAAAAAATGTATGTGAAAACAAAAGAGAGAGGAAAAAGAAGGTAGCTAAGAGAAAGTGGAGTAAAAAGATAGACAGAAAGACAGAGAGTTCATAACTACCCTGAAGGAAATACTGAAATATGTTTTTATGCAGGAGGAAACTGAAAGGTAAATGTGTCTCAATTAAACAAATGTTGACTTTATAAAACAATAGGAACCCACGTGGGATTTAAAATATAGACTTAATTAAAACTCAGAAGTAATAGAATATTCTTGTGGAGGAGGAAATGAAGGGTCAGTGCACTGCTTGCAAAGAGAGTAAAAGGTTGCAATCAATATGACTCTGAGATACTTTAATATGTTGTAATCTCTAATTAAACCATTACTATAAAACAATTGCAAAATAATGGGTGTAAGATACAAACAAATAGAGGGAATAAATCAGAAACACAGGAAACAATACAAGATAAGAAAGCAAAAATAGAAATATATATCACAAGATAAAAATAGCGCATATTAAAATAACATTTAAATCTACTCATGTCAATAATTAATTGCAAAAGACTTCGTGTACCAATAAAAAAGACACTCAGAATCAAAAAAAAATTACTAAATTAATTACAAGAGAAGCATCAAAACATAAACTTAGAGAATGCTTGCAAGGAAAACAAAGAAGAGGAATATTCCATGCCAACATTAATCTATTGCTATATTAATGCCAAATAAAAAAGTAAGCCAAAATGTATTACAACATAAATGAAATATTTCATGTTGATAATAAAATCAATTCTCAAGATGATATAGCAAGTGTGTCAGAATTTAATACAATTTAATGTGTATAACTGAATAATTTACAGAGTAACATGGAAAAGAGACAAATCGACAATAACAGCCATTTCTCAGTAACTAATAAAACATTCATATAAAAAAGCAGTTTCAAAATGCTAATATGTATTCTTTGTCCATAAACTGAGAAATAACTAAGAGAATAATAGACTATTTCTGTAAGTCTGACTTCCCTGGTGGCTCAGGTGGTAAAGAGTCTGCCTACAACGTGGGAGACCTGGGTTTGATCCCTGGGTTGGGAAGATCTCCTGGAGAAGAAAATGGTAACCCACTCCAGTATTCTTACCTGGAAAATCCCATGGACGGAGGAACTTGGTAGGCTACAGTCCATGGGGTGGTAAAGAGTCGGACACGACTGAGCGACATTTACTTTTACTGTTACTGTAAGTTTAGAAATTAAAAAATGAAATACTAGAATGATCCACAAATCATAAACCCGTAGTGAAATTGGAAAGCATATGTAGATGAGTTATGCCAACATAGTACAAGTTTTGACATGTGGGGTGACCTAAAGCAGTGTAAAAATAAAAGCAGCCTTAAATATAAATAATAGTCTTCCCTATAGCTCAAAGAGTAAAGAATCTGTGTGCAACATAGGAGACCTGGGTTGGATCCCTGGGTCTGGAAGATCCTCTAGAGACAAGATTGGCAATCCACTCCAGTATTCTTGCCTGGAGAATCCTGTAGACAGAGGAGCCTGGGGGGGCTACAGTCCGTGGAATTGCAGAGTCAGACACGACTGAGTGACTAACACTAATTATCAAAAATAGCCTTTAAAATTGATAGTAATTGGGTATGGTAAGATTTAGCCATATTTTTACCTCCCACGTTCCTCCTGTCTAAAGGGTACACCTTGGTTTTCAGCTTTACCTTCCATACAATTAGTATAGTGACAAGAATCTCTCTCACCTGAACTTTCGAAATTTATATATCACATATTTACTCTTTTGTGTCTGAACCTTCACATTTTAATAATGGGATGGTGACATATCCTGTTGCTGTTTTTGTTGTTGTTCTGTCCCTAAATCATGTCCAACACTTTGCAACCCCATGAACTGCGGCCTGCCAGGTTTGCCTGACCCTCACTGTTTCCTGGAGTTTGTTCAGACTCATTTCCATTGAGACAGTGATCCAGTCCAACCGTCTCATCCTCTGCCATCCTTTTCTCCTCCTTCCTTCAATCTGTCCCAGCATCAGGGTCTTTTCTAATGAGTCAGCTCTTCCCGTCACGTGGTCAAAGTATTGGAGCTTCAGCTTCAGAAATAGACTTTCCAATGAATATTCAAGATTGATTTCCTTTAGGATTGACTGGTTTGATCTCCTTGCTGTCCAAGGGACTCTCAAAAGTCTTCTCCAGCATCACAGTTCCAAATCATCAGTTCTTTAGCACTCATCCTTCTTAAGGTCCAACTCTAACATCGATACATGACTGCTGGAAAAACCATATTTTTTGCGGGCAAAGTGATATCTCTGATTTTTTTAATACGCTGTCCAGGTTTGTCATAGCTTTTCTTCCAAGAAGCAAGCATCTTTTAATTTTGTGGCTAAAAGTCACCATCCACAGTGATTTTGGAGCCCAAGAAAATAAAATTTGTTACTGTTTTCACTTTTCCCCCATGAATTTGCCATAACGTGATGGGATTGGATGTCATGATCTTTGTTTTTTGAATGGTGTTTTAAGCCAGCTTTTTCACTCTCCTCTTTCACCTTAGTTCCTCTTCACTTTCTGTCATTAAGGTGGTATCGTCTGCGTATCTGAGGTTATTGATATTTCCCCTGGCAATCTTGATTCCATCTTGGATTTCATCCCACCCAGCATTTTGCCTGATATTCTCTGCATATAAGTTAAATAAGCAGGGTGACAAATACATCCTTGCATACTACTTTCCCAGTTTTGAACCAGTCCGTTGCTCCATGTCCAGTTCTAACTGCTGCTTTGTTGCCCGCATACCGGTTTATCAGGAGGCAGGTAAGGTGATCTTGTATTCCAACCTCTTTAAGAATTTTCTATAGTTTGTTGTTATCCACACAGTCAAAGGCTTTATTGTAGTCAATGAAGCAGACGTACATGTTTTTCTGGAATTCCCTTGCTTTTTCTATGATCCAGCGGGTGTTAAAAATTTGATCTCTGGTTCCTTTTGCCTTTTCTCAATTTAGCTTGTAGTTAGACGCTAATGGCTCCCAGATAGACAACAGAATGAAAAATTATTAATTGATTTCTTGGAATTGAGGGGGGAAAATTAAATGGGGATGCTTGTCAATTAGTGTGAATTCCAGAAACAAACTCAATGGACAATGCTTAACCTGACCTTGATACACGTAATATCAGTCTTGACCTTCCCCCTTACTTTTACCTTATACTTTCTGATCATCTAACTATATTTTACAGTTCTCTCTCCTGCTCTCAGAGAAAGAATTGAACTAAATCTTTCATGAAGCTCTTCCTAGGCCTAAAGCTGCATGAAGTAATATGAACCTACTTCAAAATGTGTACAGCATGTGTGTGTTGGAATGTCCTCCAATTACTAGTTACATTACTATGGTCAATTATACTTGGCAATTGTGCTTAATTGAAGATGAAAGCGCATTAGGTTTTTAATTTAAAAGCCATAGGTAAAGCTATTCTAAAAATCCTATTTGAATCACAGATTGGTGATGTTTCTCTCTCTGTGCTGGGATTTTATGGTACATTAAACTACTCATTCATGTAATTAGAACAATAACTGGATGAGCTGTTGTAACAGGTGATACATAATAGCACCTCCCATTTATCTCTACTATGACTTAGATTATGAACATGGAATCACTTTTGAAAATGCTCAGGGTAAAATAATTTTGAATAATGAATGAGCGAGGAAATATTTTTCTCCTCTTAAACTTTCCCCATAAGGTGTGGGTTGCACAAACCATCACTTTGCCAAGGACAGGAATTGCTGGTTTCTGTAGACCCTCCCTTCCTATTTTCTCCAATACACTATGTTTGTATAAGTGGGCACATTCTGCTTCTTAAATTGTTCTGACATCCAGCACCTCCTCTCCATCTCTGGTGGTCCACTGTGGGTCAGTTTCTGCTATCATTCAGTCTCTTTGCATTCGTCTCCTTCACTGCTGATACATTGATCTTCACCATGTCATATTCTGGTTTAAAGCACTTCTAATGATCTGCTAACTGAAGGCTAACTCCAGATGATTGGCACCAATTCCAAGCCTTGATTCTTCCTTTTGCTCAACCATATTTCTCACAAGTCATGCTACTCATATTGCTGAGCTTTAACCACTCTTGACTCTGATTCTGTGTTTACATAGAATAGCAAAGACACACTAAGATATGTAATCTTATACCTGATTAGAACATAAGATCTAGGAGAAATTCATATTCATACTTAAATTCGGCATTTAAAGAATCTATGTTGTCTGCTTCTGGCCAGTCTTGTCATGTCAAGTTTGTATGAAACGAACATTGTTTTCCCCTCAGTGTTTTCACACTGGCTGTTGTGCAGAGAATGGAGAATGGGGCTGTAGTACACTAAAGCCATAAGGAGATCATGTAATTACTATTTTTGTAGGCTATTCATCTGTCTGAATAGAAGCTATAAATACATACCAAAAAGACAAACCAGTTCATAGGCATATGCATTTTTTAACTGCATTCAGTTCAGTCGTAACTGACTCTTTGTGACCCCATTGACTGCAGCATGCCAGGCCTCCCTGTCCATCACCAACTCCCAAAACTTACTCAAACTCATGTCCATTGAATTGGTGATGTCATCCAACCATCTCACCCTCTGTTGTTCCCTTCTCCTCCTGCCTTCAATCATTCCCAGCATCAAGGTCTTTGCAAATGAGTCAGTTCTCTGCATCAGGTGTCCAAAGTTTCAGCTTCAACATCCGTCCTCCCAATGAGCATTCATGATCGATTTCCTTTATAATGGACTGGTTGGATCTCCTAGCAGTCCAAGAAACTCTCAAGAGTCTTCTCCAACACCACAGCTCAAACCCAGCAATTCTTTGGTGCTCAGCTCCCTTTATAGTGCAACTGTCACATGACTATTGTAAAAACCAAAGCTTTGACTAGATGGACCTTTGTCGGTGAAGTAATGTCTCTGCTAATATGCTGTCTAAGTTGGTCATAACTTTTCTTCCAAGGAGCAAGTGTCTTTTAATTTCACAGCTGCAGTCACCATCTTTAGTGATTTTGGAGCCCCCCAAAATTAAGTCTGTCACTGTTTCCATTGTTTCCCCATCTATTTGCCATGAAGTGATGGGGCCAGATGCCATTGCATATTTTAACACAATTCTTGTAGAATTATTTGTAATGATTTTGTCTTGGTCAGGTTATACCCATTTCCAAATATATTAATGACAATCATCAGTATACTTAAAATAAGCTATATTTTACATTAGCTCTCTAACAATTTTATTATGCTATCACTGTAATCAAAACATATATTTTATAATAATATAGATACAGTAGGAAATATCATTTATAACTATGTGTACAGGCTTATATGTTACCCTGGAACAATTATATACTTGCCACAATGAGAATGACCACACATACATGTAATTTTGCATGGTCACTCACCCTGTGATAAATATATATAAAACACTGTTCTGTGCATGAAGTTTTCAGGGTATCACATCAATAGAGTATTATTTTAATAAATTATTTTTAAAAAGTGTCATAAAGAATAACTTGATTATACATACACCAATATAAATAAGCTCTCAAATTGTAAAATCATAAAACCTCAGGTTAAATTCACATTAAAAATCAATTTTTAATATAAATAAAACCAATGAAACCTATTGTTTCAACAAATATTTTGATGAAGTTAAACCATGTATGTCCAAACCATGTGAAAGTGAAAGTGAAGTCGTGGCCGACTGTAACATATCATGCTGCTCTGTCCATGGAATTTTCCAGGCAAGAGTACTAGAAGGGTTGACATTTCCTTCTCTAGAGGATCTTCCCAACCCAGGGATCAAACCTGAGTTTCCCACAATGTAGGAGACAGTTTACCATCTGAGCCACCAGGGAAATCATAAATATTTTAATGAAGTTAAATCATGTATATCCAGACTATGTATGTCAGACTAAATACTATAATCTGATGTTACCAGAAAACTACTTTCCCATCTTTTTGAAAATTCTTTGAAAGATATATTTTTTTAATATGTCTTCCTTAAATTTTTATGGGATACTGTAAACTGGTACAGTAAGTCCTCTAGTGCAAACAAGTTCTGTTCTAAGGGCAAGTTCCTAAGTTCAATTTGTTTTTAAGTCCAATAAAGTTAGCCTAGATACCCAACTAACACAATAAACTATTTAGTACCATAAGGTAATAGATTTGTAATACTTTTCACACAAGCAATACATAAAAAACAAACACAAAAAATAAAGAAAACATTTTCAAACTTACAGTACAGTACCTTGAAACATACAGTATGATAGCTGGCATACAGGGGCTGGCAGCATGTGAACAGGCAAGAAGAATTACTGACTGGAGGAGGGAGAGGAGGTGCAAGATGGTAGAGCTGAAGGGTCATTAGCAATAGGAGACAGAGGGTAAGCTGTGATTTCATTCAGGCCTGACCTTGATGGCACAGGATCTTTCTGGAACCAGATACATGTTCACATCTTTGAAAGTTAGCAATTGAAGGTTTGTGTATAGGGATCTTACTGTAGTTGTGCCATGTGCTACTTTCCATATATAAAATTTCAGTATCTTTTTTTAGAAGGAGTTCAGTCTTCATGACACTGTCTCCAATTTTATTTTACATTTAATACCATATACTATATGTTAACATTAACATATGTAAACTTCCATATGGGAAGTTGCTGTATAACACAGGGAGTTCAGCTCGGTGGTCTTTGGTGACCTAGAGGGTTGGAATGGGGGATTGGGTGGAATGAGGGAGTGGGTGGGAGGCTCAGGAGGGAAGCAATACATGTACACATAAAGTTGAGTCACTTAGCTATACAGCAAAAACTAATGCAACATTGTAAAGTAATTACACTAAAAAAATATAAAGGAGAAAGAGAGAGAAGAAAAGAAGAGGAAAGGCTCTGCCTGCTTTTAGCCATCCCTTGCTTAGAGTTTGCCGGTTCAGTTCCAGCTTTGTTTTCTCAATCCTCTATCCAGGAGATAAAACTATCTCCTGGCAACTGTAACTGAGTCTTTGGAACACAGTGAATTTAACTGCTAGGGCATTGAACAAAGCTTATAATGAAGGTAAAAAGTTAAAACACTTTATATATTATTGCACTTTTGTCTGAATGCATGTTAGGAATTGATGGGTTATGTTATTTGCCTATGTTGTGTTAATTTCCTATCTTCTAACTGCCAGAGAAGAGCACCCCAACATCTCAGTAAGGAAAAACTGTAATTAGAGAAGCACTTTAGTAGGACAAGCAGATGTTTGCAACTAGTAGATGAATTAGGATTTAACACAAAGGCCTCTAATCTCTGAGGTCTGTCTGCTAAGAAAAAGTTTCTGTCATTTTGTTCCACTTCCCATTTTGTCCCAGGCTTCCCTGGTGGATCAGACAGTAAAGAATTTGCCTGCAAAGCAGGAGACCTGGGTTCAATGCATGGGTGGGGAAGATCCCCTGGAGAAGGGAATAGCTACCCACTCCAGTATTGTTGCCTGGAAAATCCCATGGACGAAAGGGCCTGGTGGGCTCCAGTCCATGCAATCACAAAGAATCAGACATGACTGAGCCTCTAACACTTTCTTTTTTTCACCACACACAAAAAAAAAAAGGGTGGGGGGAAGAAGCCTGCTAAGAGTGGCAGCTGGAGATAACTCCCCGTTTGGAGATTTGTTTTTGAATTTGAAAAAGTTACTGGACACATCCCTTTCTGAAAATAAGTTATTGCCTTGGTAATGGGTTCTTGCTGAAATCTAATGCCCAACCCAGAGATACTCCTCCAGCCTGACATATAAATTTCAGACTCTATAACTAACAAAGAAGTTTATAAATGCCTCCCTTGTCAATAGGATATGGTATAATGAAGAATGCAGCTGGCTTGGCCCCAGACTCATCTTGGTTCTGTTTTAGAATATGTCAGCCCCCACTCATCTTTCATAATCCTAGATGTGACTCTGGCCTTTTGATTTTAAAATTATATGCTAAATGACTGAGAACATGAAGTGATTACCTAGCAACTGCCCTCAAAGTCAGCAATAGTTTTTTTTTCATTTTTAGTTTTTTCTTTCTCCACTTAAAATAAAACTTGGAATAAAAATTAAAGATGATTGACTTAATGTTTCTTAAATTACTCTAAAGTCAATGATTTGAACTGTTATTTGAAAAAGATGGGGGAATAAAATGGAAATTGTATCTGATGATAAGATAAATCTTGACTGAAGCTTTTAAAAACTTGTTATTGGATCAAATGATATGGAAATAGCTTTATTAGTTGGCGATCATTCATCCACTCATCCATTTGATAAACATCTGTAGTGTGCAACATAATATAGCCCATGATAAACATGGAGATGGATAAGTTATAGCTCTTATTTCAAGGAACTTACAGTCAAATATAAAACACAGAATTGAAAGAAGTATTGTATAACTGACTATATTAAAATGTGGTAAGATTTATTCAACATATGTGTAATGTCCAATCTTAATCAAATTAATATCAATATATCAAGGAACATTTTCTTTAACCATGTCTAAAAGATATAAGTAACAATATAAGGCGGTTCAATCTGCTTAATGAGAGACATATACAGAGCATTGGTTTCCCAATTTTTTTCCATTGATTGTGACAGAACATGTATATGAATTATTATTGTTTTTTCTCTTCATCAATTCATTGCTAGGATTTGTCAAGGAGGAACATTTCTAGATATACTTTTGATTGCTTTAATTGTAGCTAGCTACAGATACAATTAAGGATTTCATCATTTTGCAAGCAGCAATAGGAACAATAATCATTCCCCAATATATCAAGTCTAATCCACAGATACCTTGAATATGTCAGGTTATATGGCAAAAGGAAGTTAAGGTTGCAGATGGAATGAAGGTTATCAATCAGCTGACATTAAATAGAAAAGGCCTCCACCCATTATCTAGATGGGTGCAATGTAATCCCAAAAGTCCGTAAAAGTGGAAGCAGGAAGCAAAAGAAGAGACTCGGTTGAAGACGTGATTACAGAAGAATAATCAGGGATAAGCAACATTGATTGCTAGGTTGCAGATGGAATAGGTAATCACAGAGGAATGTGGGTTTTCTAGAAGTTGGAAACACAAAGAAATTGATTCACTTTCAGAGCTTCCAGAAAGAAATGCTTTAAGCATAGTGAGACCCTTATAGAACTATAAGGCAATATATTTGTATCATTTTAAGTCATCGAATTTCTGATAATTTGTTGCAGCAACCACAGAAAAGGAGAGAGTTTTGTAAGGTTCTATAAACAGAAAAATTTGAAGCCTGGTGGCAGGTTAAGTATATAGGACTATTCAGAAAGCTCATAAGAATGTTATTAATATTTTTGTTGATTAAATCAATATAGAAGAAAATAGAATTCATTGAGAGAAGTTTCTCTAATATAATAATATATTCTACTCATTGACACATTGGTTTAATTCAAAGCTAAACGTATTGGCCAGCCAATGGCAAAGAAATGTACTTTACATAATAACCTATAAGCACAAGTTTTAAAGTTGGATTTAAGTGACCTGTCAAACAGTCAGAAATTTGCAGTGTATCCTTTTATTACAGAATTTAACTGGATTCTGATAAAAACCTCAGGAATAGAAAAATAGATTTTGAGGTAAAAGCCTTGGAATACATCATGAGTTTGTTTTATTTTGAAATATTTTTAGGTGTAAAACTTTGACACTGTTGTAAGTAGCATCACTGCCGCTTGACAGAAAGGGAAGAGGTCCGCATGTTAACTGAGGTTTAAGAAAACGCCTCAGTGCTACTGTGTCAATTAGTCCCACCCTCTCCCTCCCCAGCTGTGTCCCCAAGTCTGTTTTCTATATCTTATGTAACATAGATAACCAGTGGGAAGTTGATATATAACAGAAGCTCAACCCCGTGCTCTGTGACAGCCTAGAGGAGTTTGAGGGAGATTCAAGAGGGAGGAGACATGTGTGTACCTATGCCTGATTCAGGCTGCTGTATGGCAGAAACCAACACACCACTGTAAAGCAATTATACTCCAATTAAAAATAAGTAAAAAAAAAAGAACAACTCAGTAATATTAGCTTTTGCAGTAATTAAATCCAATATTTTGCTCTCATAAAATCACAACATAGCCATTAAAAACAGTCTTTCTGTCTTTGGTTATAAGGCAAGTGTCTTGCTCTGTGTATGTGAATCTCACTAGCTTCTAAACTTTCCCCCTCAAATTTCTTTTACAACATGTTTCTGAACAGTTTAATATTTTTAGGAACACTACTAGTATTATTATAGTAAATGAGACTATGCTACTAAATGTAATACATATGATTATTTCTATAATATTACCTTCATGAATATTATGGCAAAGGAAACCAGTACAGATATCCAAATTATCAATGCACCTGGGGAGAAAAAAGTCATTTTTGTAAACTAGATTGTAGCTATTGTTTGTTATGACATTTGAAGCTGATGACCTGAAATTTCATTGCTGTTAGGACTGCAAGTATTAGTTATTATGACAAAACTTTAGCTGAGAAATAAATAAATATCTGTCTCCTCTCACCTTCCTGCATAGCCCATGAACTGTAACAATATTTATCAGGGCCTTGGAGTTATGTCCTGGATAAAAATAGAGCATCTTCCATCTTTACCTTTTATGAGTTCACCATTTACAAGGTGACTTTTAAAAGATTCGTGGATACTTTGAATGTCAGTAAATGTTATTTCAATATTTTTTCAAATTAATCTGAAGAGTAAGGAGATTACATATTCTGTTTGTGTGACCTGGCCTGAGAACTGATCTTTCATGACCTGTTTTAAACTTGTGATGTTAGTGTGGAATGAGGCAACAGCAGGGAAAGGGAGAGAAAATGCTAATAAATTTGTTAGTAGTCAGAACAAAGGACATTATGTTCCAAAAGAGACGAACTTTGCTATTGTGTGCATTTTTCTTAATTTGAGTTGTATTTCTAGTTGTCAGGATGTGTTTTTGGATATAGAATAAAAGTGGGAAAAATTTAAAATAAATGCAAGAAAAAGTAAAATATATATATATTATAACTTTTGTGTTTCCTCTAAGCAAAAATCATACTGTGGTTTAATTTAAAGTCCTCCTCCTATCACTGAAAAAGTCATATTTTTGTATCTTAAATCCATATACTTCAGAGGATTTCAAAGACCTTGTCTAAAGTTTAAATTTATCTCTCCTAAAAATTTACTTTTTTGGTTTGTAAAATAATTTATGATTCAACTACTTTCACATTTATACTATTGATATGACATCAGGAAAATATCTGTGTGAAATGTAATCATATAATAGGACACATGGTTAAATTTGCCACTGGGAAACTGGTGGTGAATAAAGTTTAACATTTTTGAAAATACAAAATGACACATATATAATTCTTCAATTAAAAAATATATATATTTGTATTAGATTCTTCTGACGATTTTGCCCTGGTCACATAAGCCTTGCTGACAATAGAATTAAGTCAAATTTCACCTTGGGAGAAATAAATAGCTTCAATTCTGAAATTTATTAACCAGAATTAATTATATTTGTTATCAATAAACCATTCTGAGACTTTTGCTTCCTTTGGAGGCCACATTGCAAGTGTTTAATTTAGAATAAAGAACACATAAAATGTGACTTAATACAGTTCTTTGGAACAATGTCTCTAGGAGGAAGTATCTTTAGTTTTCACAGAGGAAACATGATTTGAGAGATTATCTCTATGTTAAAGTGCATATCTACTATAAAGTCTCTTTAATTATCTCTTTTCAGTCACAGGGATAGATAACACAGCAGGCTAGTTCTCTAATCCCCAAAACCTCAAGAGGTAAATAATCTCACCTGTGAGGTGTTTGGAGTGATAAGTGACTTCTTGCTCCACAAAATGATAATCATCTATTTATGTGCATGCTCTCTAACAGTATATTTCTAAAGATATAGATGTTGCTTTTCTGTTGCAGAAGGTAAGAAATGATATTGAAGGCAAAAATATAAAATAGTTCAGTTTTAATAAATAAATACATTTTCACCAATGTTAAAGTAGTCAGAAACATAAATATTTTGCCCTGTGGCATGTGTGCTAAGTCGTGTCCAGCTATTTGCAGTCCTTTGGACTATAACCCACCAGGTTCCTCTGTCCATGGGATTTTTTAGGAAAGAATACTGGAATAGGTTGCCATTTTCTCCTCCAGGGATCTTTCTGACCCAGGGAATGAACCCATGTCTCCTGCATCTCCTACATTGGCAAGGTGAATTCTTTACTTGCTGTGCCATCGGGGAAGCCCTGTGGAGGATACAAAAAAGAGATAAAGCATCATTCTCTTCCATCACATCTGAAATATCAATTTCAAAAATCTATCAATTTCAACCATAGTGTTAGTGATAAAAACAAGCTGAAACTTTTATTTTAAAGTGTTATTAATACTAAAATGTCTATCTTAAACTTTAGCCCTTGACCTTTTACTGAATTAAATAGGTATGAGAAAAAAATAGAAAAAAAAGTTAGAAAATGTTAGCACCCAAGATTTGACACAGAACTTATTGTAGAGTAGTAGGGATTTGGAATAAAGATGGTTATGTGAACAAAGTAGGGATAACCTTCTTGCAGCCAGTGGTCCTGAGAATGGAGCTGGTCATTGCTGCTACATTGCTACTGGTCTGAAGAGCACACTGTGATACAGAAACTTCAGCTTTAATTACCACTGGATCTACTGACCACCCTCAGTCAGGACCTTACTCTCTATCTCTTTCTTGTTATTATGAATGAGCTATCTATTTATCTACATTTCTTGATATTCTCTAAATTCTCAGTTTTTAATGTCATCTCTTACATTCCTTATTAAGGACAAAAGTCCTAATTCATTATCTCTTTCTCTTAGGTTTTTCCAACCAGCTAAAAATAAGTTATGGTTTATTAAGTAGAAAAATAGAGATATAAACAATTAAAACTTCTATACCCCAATATTATATATATTCTCTCATTTTCACAGAAAAGGAGAAATTCCTTTATTTTATAAAGGAATATCCAAAATCACTGCTTCAGTTTTCTTATTCTCATATTCTTCTTTTAAACCACAATCCACTGGAACTTTATCCTTTGTTGTTGGTCACTAAATCATGTCCGACTGTTTGTGACGCCATGGACTGAAACACGGAGAATGTCCTGTCCTTCACCAGTTCCTGGAGTTTGCTCAAACTCATGTCCTTTGAATCAGTGATGTTATCTATACAAGAAAGATTGCTGGTCAACATCACCCATGACTTCTATATTTCAATGCATACTTTGTTGTGCTCAAGTTACTCACCCCAACAACACTCTTAATCACCTCTGACCAAACTGTCTTGGTTTAATTTCCTCACTTGCATATCAGGCCATCACGGTCTCAGTTTTCCCTCCACATCACTGTTCAAATATCCAAAATCCTCTTCACTGGACTCTTCTCTTTGCAATTCTTATGTATTACGTGCTGAGGGCTCATGCCTTAGTCCTTTATAATCATATACAGACACGATGTTTACCAACCTTCTGCTTGTCAATGACACACATGTATAGCTTTGACTGTTCTCTGAACCCAGAATATCATACCTTACAGAGCATCTCCACATGAATGATAAATATCACAAAACATATGTTCTCATAGTACGATGCTGCTATTTTCCAATAAACTATGTATTCTTTATTCTTCTTTTAACTATCTAATATATATAATACTTTATTTATCAGAGTTCTTCATAGAAAGAGTCAATTATTTATATAT
>NW_011494760.1:1348693-1352090 GCF_000754665.1 Bison bison bison | reverse complement strand
TATATATATATATATATCTTTGCTCTCCTACTGGCTCAGGCAGTAAAGAGTCTGCCTACAATGTGGGATACCTGGATTTGATCCCTGGATTGGGAAGATTCCCTGGAGATGGGAATGGCAACCCCACTTCAGTATTCTTGCCTGGATAATTCCATGGACAGAGGCAGGGGGCTACAGTCCATGGGATCCCAAAGAGTCAGACATGAATGAGAAACTAACACTTTGACTTCACTTTCATATATGAAAATGAATATGCCATATATATGAATATGACACATTTATAATACAGAAGTAAAGAGATATTTTTATGAGGTATTGGCTCATGCAATTATGGAGACTGAGAAGTCCCAGGATTTGCCCTATGCATGCTGCAGATCCAGGCAAGCTGATGGCATAGTTTGAAGGCCTGAGCCCTGGAAAGCCAAACGATGAGGATTCCAGTTTCAGGCCTTCTCTGAAGGTGTGAGGACCAGCATTGCTGTGGGAAGAAAATGGAAAAACATTGTCCCATTTCATGAACTCACACAAAGAGAGAGTGAATCCTCCCATACATCGTATTTGGTTCTATCTAAGCCCTCAAGAGACTGGATGATGCCCATCTGCATGGGAAAGAGGAATCCATGTTACTTATTCTACAGATCCAAATGCTAATCTCATCAGAAACACTCACACACCTGCTCAGAAATAATGTTTAACCACATATCTGAGCAACTTGTGACCCAGTCAAATTGATACATAAAATTAACTACCATGCACTCCATTTGCTTCTTCCCACAAATACAGCCTTAATAGGGATCATCTTTCCTTCTGTTTCAACCACCTTAAGACAATGGCTTAAGCTTCCATTATCTATCAGCAAGCCAAGCACCAATAATTGAAAAGTATCCTCCCTGGCTCCTGTTTTTGAAGACCCACACACTACACCAAACAGGACTTTTCACATAGCATTCAAAAATAAACATAAAGAAAGTAGCCACATTAAAATCATCCAGTGTGTTTCAAATCCATTTATAATAAAATTCAAGCACCAGACCCTGACCTAAAAAGGCTAATGAAGTTTGGCACAGGTTTCCATCTCTCACACCACCTTCTACCATTTTCCTTCTAATTGATTACTTTTCAGTCACAGTAGTTGTGTGTGTGTGTGTGTGTGTGTGTGTGTGTGTCTGTGTGTTTATTGGCCCTTGATCTTATCAGGATTCTCTCCAGATTACCAATAACTTCCACACAATTAATCTTTATTTCTTACAGCACTTATCATAATATTTACTTGCTCATTAAAGTTCTCCTTTGTTTATTGTCCATTTTCCACAGCAATATTATGTCCATGTGAGCAGTGATCTCTTCTGTTATATACACTGCTCTATCCCACAATGCTGAAAGAGTACATGGCAGACCTTATTTTCTTGGGTGTGAAAATCACTGCAGATGGTGACTACAGCCATAAAATTAAAAGACTCTTGCTCCTTGGAAGAAAAACTAGGACAAAACTATACAGTGTATTAGAAAGCATAGACATTACTTTGCCTACAAAGGTCTGTATAGTCAAAGCTAAAATTTTTCAAGTCATAATGGATGGATGTGAGAGTTGGACAATACAGAAGGCTGAGAGCTGAAGAATTGATGCTTTTGAATTGTGGTGCTGGGCAGTAAGGAAATCAAACCTAAATGAAATCAACCCTAAATATTAATTGGAAGGACTGATGCCGAAGCTGAAATTTCAATACATTGGCCATGTGAAATGAAGAGTTGACTCATTAGAAAAGACCCTGATGTTGGGAAAGATTGAAGGCAGGTGCAGAAGGGGATCTCAGAGGATGAGATGATTGGATGGTGTCACCGATCCAATGGACCTGAGTTTGAGCAAACTCTACCAATGGATGAAGGACAGGGAAGCAGGGCATGCTGCAATCTATGGGGTTACAAAGAGTCAGACATGACTGAACAACTGAACAGCAACTATAAGGGAATAAATGAACATTTTTTTCCTGATGTTCAGATTAATGGGACTTACTCTTCTAGATTTAGAAATATGTGTTGTGGTTGTTTAGTCACTAAGTCCTGTCCAACTCTTTTGTGATCCCTGCTAGTCTCTTCTGTCTATGGGATTCTTCAGGTGAGAATACTGGAGTGGGTTGCCATTTTCTTCTCCAGAGGATCTTCCTGAAACAGGGATCAAACCCAGGTCTCCTGAATTGAAGATGGATTCTTTACCATCTGAGCCACGAGAGGTCCTCATATAAGCTATATGAATATAAACATCACATAAGCTATATGAATTGTTAAGTATTCTTATTTCAGAGATTCTATGCTAAGTCACTTCAGTCATGTGTGACTCTGTGCAACCCCATAAATGGCAGCCCACCAGGCTCCCCATCCCTGGGATTCTCCAGGCAAGAACACTGGAGTGGGTTGCCATTTCAAATATTCTACAAAATACCAAATGAGCTGATGATTATCTCCAGTTTTTATAAGAGACCTGATCAACTTGGCAACAATGATAATTTATCTTAGTTTACTTTATGTCTTATCTTTCATTTGTAAAGCTGATTTTTCATTGGAAAATTACTTGGATTTAATGATCTGTATAGAAGCTTCCTAAATGTAGGAGTAGTAAATTTTAACATAACAGTTGTGTAAAAATGTAACTATTATATGAAGTTTTATGAAGAAACCAAACCAACACTCCATCCTAAATTAATTCAAAGCCCCACAACCACATGTTTTCACTTTGAGTCCTCACAATTTTAATGCTTCATCCATTCACATATGTATGTGTATACTAATTTTCACTAAATCATTAGCTTATACACAAATGTTGATATTTTTCAAATATTCAATGGCAAAATATTTTTATCTTAATGTCATTTCTAAAGAATGAGAATCACTGAATCTATCATTGCCAGATCTATTTCTCACTTATTATTTTCCCTTAATGCTTAAAAAGACTTCCCTGGTGGCTGAGACAGTAAAGCATCTGCCTACAATGCAGAAGAACCAGGTTCAATCCTTGGGTTGGGAAGATCTCCTGGAGAAGGAAATGGCAACCCTCTCCAGTATTCTTGCCTGGAAAATCCCATGGATTGAGGAGCCTGGTAGGCTACAGTCCATGGGGTTGCAAAGAGTTGGACACGACTGAGCGACTTAACTTTAACTTTATTTTCTCTTAATGAAAGTGAAAGTGGAGAGTGAAAAAGTTGGCTTAAAGCTCAACATTCAGAAAACGAAGATCATGGCATCCAGTCCCACCACTTCATGGGAAATAGATGGGGAAACAGTGGAAACAGTGTCAGACTTTATTTTTCTGGGCTCCAAAATCACTACAGATGGTGATGGCAGCCATGAAATTAAAAGACATTTACTCCTTGGAAGGAAAGTTATGACCAACCTAGATAGC
>NW_011494760.1:1340691-1348593 GCF_000754665.1 Bison bison bison | reverse complement strand
GATGTGAGAGTTGGACAGTGAAGAAGGCTGAGTGCCGAAGAATTGATGCTTTTGAACTGTGGTGTTGGAGAAAACTCTTGAGAGTCCCTTGGACTGCAAGGAGATCCAACCAGTCCATTCTGAAGGTGATCAGCCCTGGGATTTCTTTGGAAGGCATGATGCTAAAGCTGAAAGTCCAGTACTTTGGCCACCTCATGCGAAGAGTTGACTCATTGGAAAAGACTCTGATGCTGGGAGGGATTGGGGCCAGGAGGAGAAGGGGACGACAGAGAATGAGATGGCTGGATGGCATCACTGACTCGATGGACGTGAGTGTCAGTGAACTCTGTGAGTTGGTGATGGACAGGGAGGCCTGGCGTGCTGCGGATTCATGAGGTCGCAAAGAGTCGGACACGACTGAGCAACTGATCTGATCTGAATGCTTAAAACAAGTCAAAATAATGAAAAGAATCATAGGATTTCATGTTAATTAGAGAAAAGAAATATAAAAGAAAACATACTCTAAAATGGACAACCTGACATGAAGTCAGTATTTATTTAGATGATAGACAAAATAGCAAATATTACAATTTAGTAGTGAAGTCGTGTCCAACTCTTTGCAACCCCATGGGCTAAAGAGTCCTTGGAATTCTCCAGGCCATAATACTGGAGTGGGTAGCCCTTCCATTCTCCCAGGTATCTTTCCAACCCAGGGATCGAACCCCAGTCTCCTGCATTGCAGGCAGATTCTTTACCAACTGAACTATTGCATTTATCATAAGCTCATATTTCATTTTAACTTTTGTCTATTATTAAAGTAACAGAAGGTTGTCTTTTATGCTACTTGATCATGTGGTCAGGTCAGTTATTTTGTCCTCCTTCCTTGCAGAAACCACATAACAGGACTTCTGGATCCTTGCCAGTCAGGAAAATTGAGAAAAAAAAGAGAACATTTCTTAGAGTTTCAGTCCAGAAGTGACCATATTACTTCTGTTCACCCTGATGCATCAAAGCAAGTCATAAAGCATTTCTGAGATAGAAGAGAAGAGAAGTCCTACCATATGATAGGAAGGAGAGAGAATCAAGTATTTTCAACTGTTTGTATTCTTTTCCTGAGTCTGCTATAAGAAATTACCACAAACTCAGTGGCTTAAAAAGTACAAATGAATTCTCTTACAGTTCTAGAAGCTAGAAGTTTTGAAATGGTTCACCATGCTGCCTTCTTTCTGAAGTCTCTAAGAAAGAACCACTTTGTTGCCTTTTCTCCCTTCTAGTGGAACCGCACTCCCCTTCTAGTGACTTCATCCTCCATATTGAAAGCCAGCAGCGTAGCATCTTTTCTCTCTCTGACCTTTTGATTCTGATGCTACTTGAATCTAACTCTATTGTTTCCTTCTTTTAAGGACCCTGTGATTACCAGGTGGTGCTAGTGATAAAGAACCCACCTGCAAAGCAGGAGATTTAAGAGCCATGGGCCCGATGCTTGGGTCAAGAAGATCCCCTAGAGGAGGGCATAGCAACCCAGGCTAGTATTCTTTCCTGGCGAATCCCATGGACAGAGAAGTCTGGCAAGCTATAGTCCATGGGGTTGCAGAGAGTCAGATATGACTGAAGCAACTTAGCATGCATGTATGTAATTACACTGGACTCACCTAGATAATTCAGGATAATTTCTTCATCTCAAAGTCTTTAGTTACATTTTTGTAGTTCCTTTTGCCTGTAAAAAAGAACAGATTTGTAGGTTCTGGGAATTTTAAAATATTTAATACTTTTGAGGGGCTGCTAATCACACTGTCACACCATTCTAGTGTGACAATAAGGAAACATGATATAAGTGGACAGGTGTGGTTCATTGGAAGTTTAAAGATCAACATAGTTTTAATCCATGTTCATTGCAGCATTCTTCACAAGATCCAGCACATGGAAGAAATCTAAATGTCCATCAACAGAAGAATGGATAAAGAAGATGTAGCATGTGTGCAAAATGGAATATTACTCAACCATAAAATGAATGAAATTTTGCCATTTGCAGGGACATGGACAGTTTTATAGGAAGCTACCTTTGAAACTCTATACCATCTCATTAAATATTTTAAGAAAGGAAAGCAACCTCATTTTGAGGAGGTAAAAATTGAAGTACAAAATGGAGAAATGAAAACAAGAGAACTAAATTTGCTCTTCTATATTGGTGAAATCGGAGAAGGCAATGGCACCCCACTCCAATACTCTTGCCTGGAAAATCCCATGGACGGAGGAGCCTGGAAGGCTGCAGTCCATGGGGTCGCTGAGGGTCAGACACGACTGAGAGACTTCACTTTCACTTTTCACTTTCATGCACTGGAGAAGGAAATGGCAACCTACTCCAGTGTTCTTGCCTTGAGAATCCCAGGGACGGGGGAGCCTGGTGGGCTGCCGTCTCTGGGGTCCCACAGAGTCGGACACGACTGAAGCGACTTAGCAGCAGTAGCAGCAGCAGCAGCAGCAGCATTGGTGAAATCTATAGATATATTTTCATCCCTTAAATATGACTACAAAAGAAAGAAAAAGGTTTTGGAAGTCTTTTTTGCATATCTTAAAAGTTAATTTAACAAGCGTACCTTCCAAACCATCTTATGTGAAATATTAGTATCACAATTCTCACTTGAGGGGGGGGGTACCAAATCCAACTCAGCTACTTATTAGAAAATAATTAATGCAAGGAAAAAAAATAAGGGATAAGAGAGTAACAAAAAGACACTATATAAAACAAAATTTAGTTTTTAAAAAAATTAGTAAAAAAGTTAAATATATGTACAAAAACTGCCTTATACAATTTTTAGTTGCAGAGCAAAAAAATCTTATATTTAAGGATTTATGCAAAGAAAATAAGAAATATATATACATAAGTGATTTTCATTTTTCTCTACAAGGAGTTGCAAATACTTTCTGCAAAGAATCAGATAATACATATTTTATCAAAACATAGCATTTTATTGCCACAATATGACCACCTAAAATATTGTACAAGTTCATTATTAAATTCAAACCAATGACAGGTGGAAGAGAGTGTCCAATTCAATAAACTGAATGAGATAAAAAAATTACAATGATTTAGAATAAATATAAATTATTCTAAAAGCTACACATTATTAGCATTAAATATATTAAATTTCTTAATGTCAATTTACTTGATTACTCAGAGTCAAGATTTGGGTGAAGTTAGTGAGGCAGTTAGCTCAGGTACCCTATGTAATAGTTACACAGTGGCTGAAAAACTCAGTAATCAAGGTGGTATTTTAATGTAATATTAAACAAATTGTCAAACCATGCCCTAAATACTGAGTGCCTAATTTTGTGTATACAATATTGTTGAAATCAAGACCTGATTTGGGTCAAACAAGTGAGAAATATTCCATAAGTGCAGTTTAAATCATTACACTGTTGAAAATTTTGATATTTTTTTAATTGTAGACATTGTTATTAATAGGGGTTTTTAAAGTATTTTATTAAAATACTGTATATCTTGATTACCGGATTTTGGTTCTGATTTTTCATTACAGTTATCGTTACCTTACTAGCTTCACTCTAATTACAACACTAGAAGCAGTAAATGTAATTTAATATTAAGAAAGCATATTGAAGCTTGCTAAAAATTTAATATTTAAATTTTTATAGAAATGCATTATATATAACAAATTTTCTCTTGTTATTGGTCATTTTTTTTCTTTTATTACAATAAGCGGAAGTTGGTGATGGACAGGGAGGCTTGGCGTCCTGCGGTTCATGGGGTCGCAAACAGTCACACATGACTGAGCGACTGAACTGAACTGATCTAATCCCTAAAATGTCTGTTATGTCTTTGTATAACTTAATGTAAATATTTATGGCTTAACTGAGTTATTCTTTCATCAGTAATCATCATCAAGGGTTAAAGAATGGTGATGCTCCTGAATTAAGTATTAAGAAATACAAATGTACTGGTTGAATTCTTATAGCTTATCTGCTTTTAAAACATGTTTTAAAAACCTAGAAATTATGTTAAATACTGGATGCTTGGGGCTGGTGCACTGGGATGACTCAAAGGGATGGTATGGGAAGTGAGGAGGAAGCGGGGTTCAGTTTGGGAAATACGTGTATACCTGTGGTGGATTCATGTTGATGTATGGCAAAACCAATACAATATTGTAAAGTAACTAGCCTCCAATTAAAATAAATAAATTTATAAAAATATATATATATAAAAAGTAAAACAACCTAGAAGTTATATTAAATAGTGAAATAATCTTTTATTTTAAAATGATCACAATTATATAGATAATAAAATAAGAGAAGAAACATCTTTTTTTAAAAATTCTTTTAGCTAAGATCGATAAAGTATGGAGACTTCCTTGGTGGCTCAGTGGTAAAGAATCCACCTGCTAATGCAGGAGACACTAGACATGAAAGTTCAATTCCTGAGTTGGAAAAATCCCCTGGAGTAGGAAATGGCAACTTGCTTCAGTACTCTTGCCTGAAAATTCCCATGGACAGAGGAGCCTTGTGGGCTACAGTCCATGGGGTTGCAAAAGGTGGGGCATGACTGAATGACAGCACACAAAATACTTTTAAGTATAATGCATTTAATGTAACTATAATTTTCTCATGTATAAATACATACTACATGTTGTATGGATTAAACTGTCTAACTTTCCAGTAAAATATACAATATAATGATTTATCTGTTAAAATAATTTTAAATATTAGAAACTTAGATTCACATGCATACACACACACATATAAGTATCAATTGTCCTGTGTAAAAAGAACATCCTCTGTTTTTCTCCCTATTTATTGTTCAAAATTTTTTAGTTTGACAGAATATGAAAGAAATTTGAAATTGGAAAAAGTTATATTTGCAACATAATAAAATATATGATTTCACCTGTTTTATGTTTTGATGAGCAGTTCTATAATTTAATGTGGTCTAATGTTGGATGTGAGAGTTGGACTGTGAAGAAAGCTGAGCACCAAAGAATTGATGCTTTTGAACTGTGGTGTTGGAGAAGACTCTTGAGAGTCCCTTGGACTGCAAGGAGATCCAATCAGTCCATCCTAAAGGAGATCAGTCCTGGGTGTTCATTGGAAGGACTGATGCTAAAGCTGAAACTCCAATACTTTGGCCACCTCATGTGAAGAGTTGACTCATTGGAAAAGACTGTGATGCTGGGAGGGATTGGGGGCAGGAGGATAAGGGGACGACAGAGGATGAGATGGCTGGATGGCATCACTGACTCAATGGACATGAGTTTGAATAAACCCTGGGGAGTTGGTGATGGACAGGGAGGCCTGGCATGCTGGGATTCATGGGGTCTCAAAGAGTTGGACACGACTGAGTGACTGAACTAACTAGCTAACTAATGTATCAATTGCTTTTTCCATGGAACATTTTGTCCTTGTGTCTTGAGCTATTTTTTTTTTTTTTTGCAAGAGAATAGAGATTATATTTATATTTGTATAGTGATTTTGTATCCTGCAACATTGATAGACTCTCCTGTAATTCTTAAAACTTCTGGATTATTTCAGATTTTTTCTATGTATAATCATAAAATAGTCTAATAAAATTACACAATATTATCATTAAACATATGGTAGCTCAGATGGTAAAACGTCTGCCTACAATGCAGGAGACCTGGGTTCAATCCCTGGGTAGGGAAGATCCCCTGGAGAAGGAAATGGCACCCCACTCCAGTATTCTTGCCTGGAAAATCCCATGGACTGAGGAGCCTGGTGGCTACAGTCCATGGGGTCACAAAGAGTGGGACACAACTGAGCCACTTCACTTTCACTACCTTGACAACCCAGAGGAAAAATCCAAAGAATGTTAGTTTGCTTAGATTCAGACAAATATCAAGATCTCTAATTATCATGAAACCGAGAGATTTTAAAATACTCATTTATACTTATCCCCACCTGTTTCAGAGGAAGTATCTCAGAGGATTGTTCCTCTGAAGCACAATTTTGACTCTATTTGTAGTAAGAACTGATTTGGCTTCCAAATAGATTTCAAAACCTCTGTCATAACTACTTTTAAGAAATGCAGTTGCCTTGCTAAGTTATCCATAATATGGTTTCCTTAGTTGCCATTGTTTCCTCTTATAACTCACTTCTCTCATCCAGTCTCATGTGGGTACATCTGACTGTTGGAACCTTGGAGACATAGGAGCACCCTAGCTAAACATGAACCATGGAAGAAGTTGATATATGCTTGGAGAAATCCTAACTCCAGTATTTTCCAAATAGCTCCTGATAGAGGCTACATTCTGCTCCAAAACAGACTTTTTTTTTTTTTTAATGTGGGGTAAAAACACCAGTGGAGAAATAACTTCAGAAAGAGTGAAGGGATGGAGCCAAAGCAAAAACAATACCCAGCTGTGGATGTGACCGGTGATAGAAGCAAGGTCCAATGCTGTAAAGAGCAATATTGCATAGGAACCTGGAATGTCAGGTCCCTGAATCAAGGCAAATTGGAAGTGGTCAAACAGGAGATGGCAAGAGTGAATGTCGACATTCTAGGAATCAGTGAACTAAAATGGACTGGAATCAGTGAATTTAACTCAGATGACCATTATATCTACTACTTCAGGCAGGAATCTTTCAGAAGAAATGGAGTAGCCATCATGGTCAACAAAAGGGTCCAAAATGCAGTACTTGGATGCAATCTCAAAAACGACAGAATGATCTCTGTTCGTTTCCAAGGCAAACCATTCAATATCGCAGTAATCCAAGTCTATGTCCCAATCAGTAACACTGAAGAAGCTGAAGTTGAATGGTTCTATGAAGACCTACAAGACCTTTTAGAACTAATACCCAAAAAAGATGTCCTTTACATTATCGGTGACTGGAATGCAAATGTAGGAAATCAAGAAACACTTGGAGTAATAGGCAAATTTGGCCTTGGAATACAGAATGAAGCAAGGCAAAGACTAATAGAGTTTTGCCAAGAAAATGCACTGGTCATAGCAAACACCCTCTTCCAACAACACAAGAGAAGACTCTACACATGGATGTCACCAGATGGTCAACACCGAAATCAGACTTATAATATTCTTTGCAGCCAAAGATGGAGAAGCTCTATACAGTCAACAAAAACAAGACCAGGAGCTGACTGTGGCTCAGATCATGAACTCCTTACTACCAAATTCAGACTTAAATTGAAGAAAGTAGGGAAAACCACTAGACCATTCAGGTATGACCTAAATCAAATCGTTTATGATTATACAGTGGAAGTGAGAAATAGATTTAAGGGCCTAGATCTGATAGACAGAGTGCCTGATGAACTATGGACTGAGGTCCATGACATTGTAGAGTATACAGGGATCAAGTCCATTCCCAAGGAAAAGAAATGCAAAAAAGCAAAATGGCTGTCTGAGGAGGCCTTACAAATAGCTGTGAAAAGAAGAGAAGTGAAAAGCAAAGGAGAAAAGGAAAGATATAAGCATCTGAATGCAGAGTTCCAAAGAATAGCAAGAACAGATAAGAAAGACTCCCTCAGCAATCAATGCAAAGGAATAGAGGAAAACAACAGAATGGGAAAGACTAGAGATCTCTTCAAGAAAATTAGAGATACCAAGGGAACATTTCATGCAAAGATGGGCTTGATAAAGGACAGAAATGGTATGGACCTAACAGAAGCAGAAGATATTAAGAAGAGGTGGCAAGAATACACAGAAGAACTGTACAAGAAAGATCTTCATGACCCAGATAATAACGATGGTGTGATCACTCATCTAGAGCCAGACACTCTGGAACGTGAAGTCAAGTAGGCCTTAGAAAGCATCATTACGAACAAAGCTAGTGGGGGCGATGGAATGCCAGTGGAGCTCTTTCAAATCCTGAAAGATGATGCAGTGAAAGTGCTGCACTCAATATTCCAGCAAATTTGGAAAACTCAGCAGTGGCCACAGG
>NW_011494760.1:1332565-1340591 GCF_000754665.1 Bison bison bison | reverse complement strand
TTGCCAACATCTGCTGGATCATGGAAAAAGCAAGAGGGTTGCAGAAAAACATCTATTTCTGCTTTATTGTCTATGCCAAAGACTTTGACTGTGTGGATCACAATAAACTGTGGAAAATTCTTCAAGAGATGGGAATACCAAACCACCTGACCTGCCTCTTGTGAAATCTGCATGCAGGTCAGGAAGCAACAATTAGAACTGGACATGGAACAACAGACTGGTTCCAAATAGGAAAAGGAGTATGTCAAGGCTGTATATTGTCACCCTGTTTATTTAACTTATATGCAGAGTACATCATGAGAAATGCTGAACTAGAAGAAGCACAAACTGGAATCAAGATTGCCTGGAGAAATATCAATAACCTCAGATATGCAGATGACACCACCCTTATGGCAGAAAGTGAAGAGGAACTAAAAAGCCTCTTGATGAAAGTGAAAGTGGAGAGTAGAAAAGTTGGCTTAAAGCTCAACATTCAGAAAATGAAGATCATGGCATCTGGTCCCATCACTTCATGGGAAATAGATGGGGAAACAGAGGAAACAGTATCTGACTTTAGTTTTTTGGGCTCCAAAATCACTTCAGATGGTGACTGCAGCCATGAAATTAAAAGACGGTTACTCCTGGGATGGAAAGTTATGACCAATCTAGATAGCATATTCAAAAGTAGAGACATTACTTTACCAACAGAGGTCCATCTAGTCAAGGTATGGTTTTTCCAGTGGTCATGTATGGATGTGAGAAATGGACTGTGAAGAAGGCTGAGAGCTGAAGAATTGATTCTTTTGAACTGTGATGTTAGAGAAGACTCTTGAGAGTCCCTTGGACTGCAAGGATATCCAACTAGTCCATTCTGAAGGTGATCAGCCCTGGGATTTCTTTGGAAGGAATGATGCTAAAGCTGAAAGTCCAGTACTTTGGCCACCTCATGCGAAGAGTTGACTCATTGGAAAAGTCTCTGATGCTGGGAGGTATTGGGGGCAGGAGGAGAAGGGGACGACAGAGGATGAGATGGCTGGATGGCATCACTGACTCGATGGACGTGAGTCTCAGTGAACTCTAGGAGTTGGTGGTGGACAGGGAGGCCTGGCGTGCTGTGATTTATGGGGTTGCAAAAAGTCGGACGCGACTGAGCGACTGAACTGAACTGATGTGAACTGAACTGAAAAACATCTAAGCATAATTTTAAACTGTGAAATGAACAAATGCCCCAAATATAGCACTGATGCGTTTCTGAGGTAGATGAAACTAAACAATTCTGAAATCATATTTTGCAAGGTTACAATGCCTTGGAGTGTAAATAAAACCTGCAGGAAAAGTCTGGTTTTCTGCCTGTTTTTGCAAATGAAGCTTAATTGAAAAATGGCCATGCCTAGTCATTTATCAATTATCTTGGGTTGCTTGCACTACAACAGCAGGCTTGAATAGTTTCCAAGAGACCATTCAGCTTGCAAATTCTAAAATATTATCTGGTCCTCTACACACCACACACACAAAAGTTGAACAACTGTTTAGATAGCATGCATAGATTTGTCACTGGAAAAGAAAAAATCCCTGAAATGTGTTTATAAAGGCAGAGATACAGCAAATACATAAAGGAAGTAGATTTTGAGTATGTTTAGTTCATGATAGGAATAATTGCCTGAATGATGACAGCTAATCAGTATGAGACTGTGTAGCCTGATACTGGCAATTTAATTTCAGAGTGTTTTTATTTCTTCAATGGTATTTGCAACCCATCTTAGGAATCTAACTGAAACGTACTTCCTCCTTTGTCACATGACATAGGTAATTGGAGGATCAGTTGTTCAGTTTTCCTAGATGATTCTGTCCACTGAATTAAGAATGCCTTTTTGAGAGTGTTAGAAAGGAATGCACTTAAACCTGCTACAAAGATATGATTTTTCAAGTGGCTCTGACTTTGAAAGGGAACAAATTATGATAGAAAATAAGGAAATGCTCCAGCTCAAATCTAAACTCAGATATAAGAGTTTTGAGTCAATAGCAAATTCTGATACCCCTGACACCCACAAAATGCTTAGCAAGTCTTCTGTAACAAAGGGATTCAAGTAGGAATCAATGTTCCTCAAAGGCCAATGGGGAGTCCTTTCTAACACACTCTTCTCCAGGCTTTGAGAATAAAACTCAGAAGAAGGAAACTGTATCTGAAAAGTTGGCATAAGAAAGTCACCTGGAATCAAGAATTCAGAATCGCAAGAATAGGCCCCAAATCATCACACTCTACTCTTTAGAAGAAACGGAATTTGTCAATATTTGTTGATCCCATTAAATTCTCATCTAATAGGCAACCTATGTATATTTTCAATTACTCACTGATAGAATTCTTTTTACATCAGTGTCCCTTTTTTCTCCTATTGTATTTTTTATCACACTACCTTTTTTTTATTAAAAGGTAAACTCTTTTTAAAGAAAATTCTGTGTGCATGAAAAACAATAAGTCTAATAGTCAGCATGGCATGGTATGACATCACAGTTGCTTAACATATAGAAATTAAGGACTTTTATACATAGTTTTATATAAGACACCTGTCCAATAATCACCCTTAGAAAAAAGAAAAAGGAAGTATTTTGCAACATTCGCATGAGACAGAGAGACTTATAACAGAGAATATACATAATATTGCATTCTTTGAGGAAAGTGTTGTGGTATGTAATGGTTTTCTCTTCTTTAAGATTAATAATTTTTACTACAAGCTGAAAAGACTTTCATATCTGGTTACTATGTGCTTCCTTGACTTTATACTTGCCTGAAGCCATATTCTTCCTTCCAAACAAACCAGCTCCTCTCAGTTCCCTGGATGTATCGTGTTAGCAGTGCTTTTTGCCCTGGAAATGGCAACCCACTCTACTATTCTTGCTTAGGAAATCCCAAGGTCAGAGGATCCTGGCGGTCTACAGTTCATGGGGTCGCAAGAGTCCAATGTGACTGAACATGCACACTTGCACCCTCACTGTACAAACTTTCGTAACTTCTCCAACATGTACCCATTCACATACCTACCAAAATTAAATGTTGCCTCTCATTCTTCAGTTTCCAGTTCAGTCTCCCTTACATCAGACAGACATCCTGGCCATTGAACTCGATCAAACCCCTAGAAGCCCTTCTTTATACACTTAATAGTTTTGTAATATGGCTGATATTTGATAGAAAGTAAATATTTTTCTGAATGAGTAAATTATTAAAAGGCTCATCCAACTCATTTGTCTTTTGAAGACTACACATGGAAAATCACAAAATGTGGTTTTACACCAAGAATGAGTGTACATGGAGTTCTAGTACATGCTATTGTAAGTCAGTATTTTTTATGTTCCATCCATTGTCAGAAGCTGACAGAGAACCCAAGGGACATAAAGCTAAAATCATAAAGCATCAGCCTGCATTTCTGAGCTATTTAACAAAGAGATGTGAATTCTATCTCCTTCATTTAGCAGTCTTTGGATTCTTTGTTCAACAAAGATTTATTGAAAAAAAGCTACCCTGGCTCAGGCACTGTTATTAAAGTGTTGGATAAGACTTGGGAAGCTTAATTATGATACAGATGTAAACCATCTGTATGTAAACCATTTTCCTTTCAGTTCTGAATTGGTAAGTACCTTTAATGCAAAAAAAAAGAAAAAAAAAAAGGATTGTTGTTATTTTGTACTTTCTCACCACTCTCACACTTATTCTACAATTACCAAAATTCCTGTGTTTTCATAAGCTGAAATGTAGGGATAAAATAAAACTTTACAGAATAATATTTTCTTCTAATTGCAAATTGCTGTTACTGAAATACTAGAGTTCAAAAAGCATAACCCAAGAAACTTACACAACAAGCATTGCATCATCTTATTCAGTTTTAATTTCTGTTTACCTGTATTATTCTTAGTGCATACACAATAGAATTGCACTTTGCAAAAAAATTATTAATGACAAAGCACCATGGCTATATCTGTGTAATATAATCATAAACAACACCTAAATCATGTTATATGTATTTGCATACACATAGAAATCTTTACAAATATACATATAATTGTCCTTGCTAACTGTGTATCTGTGTTATCTCTTGCACTGGAATATTAGCTCCTGGGTAGCAGAATTTAGGAAATCACAGCAGTTGATGACTGCAGCCATGAAATTAAAAGATGCTAGTTTCTTGAAAGAAAAACTAAAACAAACCTAGACAGTTTATTAAAAACCAGCGACATTCCTTTTCCAACAAAGGTGTAGTCAAAGCTATGGTTTTTCCAGTAGTCATGCATGTATGTGAGAGTTGGACCATAAAATCTGAGCACTGAAGAATTGATGCTTTTGAATTGTGGTGCTGAAGAAGATCTTGAGAGTCCCTTGGACAGCTAGATAATCAAATCAGTCAATCTTAAAGGAAATAAATGCTGAATACTTATTGGAAGGGCTGACACTGAAGCCAAATCTCCATTACTCTGGCCTCCTGATGTGAAGAGCCAATTCATTGGAAAAGCCGCTGATGCTGGGAAAGATTGAAGGAAACAAGGAGAAAGGGTGCAGTAAAGGATGAGATGGTTGGATGGCATCACTGATTCAATGGACATAAGTTTGAGCAAACTCTGGGAGACAGTGAAGGAAAAGGAAGCCTGGAATGCTGCAGTCCGTGGGGTCACAAAAAGCTGGACACAACTTAGTGACTGAACAACAATACAAGGAGCTGGTACAGTGTTATAAGGAGAGGTTACAACTGTGAGAATAGTGATCAAAAATTTATTTTAAATCATCTAAGTATAAGTGGTTTAGACTAATGTTGAAATTTGATGTTCAATGAAAACATATTTGTTGAGAAAAAAGTAGAATAAGAAATTAGAGAAATCTCTTTTATATTTCCATTTGTAAAATTACTGCAAGTGGTATGCTTATAAGCTATTCTCATACTGATCATTCAGTGAAGTAGCTACTAACTTATACTAAATTTCCACTCTCTAAGAGTTTTTGTTGTTGTTTTACATGAAACTAAAAGATTTTCATCAAAAATTTCAAGATGTTTTTCAGTCTTGGATATGTACTTATGAGGCTAATTTAATGCCAAATTTTATTTTCCTTATTAAGCAGATTTGTAGGGATATATGTTTGTCACATGATAAATATATGTTTCAGAAATATATGGCAAAACCAATACAATATTGTAAAGTTAAAATAAAATTAAGAGAAAAAAATAAATTAAAATAATTCTAGCATTTTATTGTTACCACAAGTGACTTTTTTAACAGACAAACACTGCCTTGAAGGGACCCTCTGCTTTGTGAAATAATTCACAGAAACAAATCCATTCTTTGTATATTTTTTGTATACTGTGGAAGAAGATCCTTTATATTCTGCAAGTTTGATGGCATTTTAAAATATCATCCTTAACAAATGTATTTGTCATGTTCAGAAAATGAAAATAAGAGTTAGAAGAAGACTTCCCTCTGAAGCCTGGGAGCACTCTCACTTTAGTGTTATGACAAAAGCATAGAGTATGACACCAGCATGTGCCCGTCTGAGTTCATATTTGGATGAATAATCTTAAAGGAACTGAGGGTCAGAAGCCTATATCCTATGACCCAATCTCACTTCTCGGTCATGGGAGGATAGTGTTTGTAAGATTGAGGTGAGAACCCAGCCCCAAACTGAAGAAAGCTATAATCAGAAATCTCCTTCACTTTAAAATTGCTTGTCTTTGAAGACGTAAATATCATGTTGTTTTGGTTTCTGAGTTAAGCACAGTACATAATCATTATACATAGCTTGAATAATATACTGATAATATAAGGAAAATACAACATTCATCTATAAATCCGTTATATATTTCTTTCAGTTTTATCTAGAGGTACTGAATATGGACAAAACTCAGCTATCGTGGCTTAAGCTTATGTGCAAATGACATTCAACTCTCCTGTGTTCACTTTTTCTTTCTGTGTGAAACAGAAGAATTGAGCTGAGTGACATGCTGCTAAATTGGGAGTTTCTATTAAAATGCTGAGAGAATATGTAAGTTAGGAGCTGATTATTTGTCAGATGGAACAAATGAAAAAGATGCCTTCCAGGATGGAGACAGTCTGAGAGAGAATTGGTACTGCCTCTGTAAATAAATTCAAATTTCTCCATACCCTATAAAAGAGGCACAATATCCAGGGACCACAGTAGACCCAAGGCAGTGATGTTAGTCTGGGTAATTTAAACTGGGCATTTCCTAAAAAGATCTGCTAGATGAAACTAGATCAATGGGAGTTTACAATGGGTTTATCAATGGGAGTTTACAAGTATAAAATGGGAGTTTACAATGGGTGACAATGTCTGAAACTTTGAAGTTGAAAGGAGGGTAGGAAGCACCATGTGAGGGTAAGGGACGGCTCATGAATAGGAGTCGTACACGAAAGGGCCCAACTGGAAGGATGTGAAGAAGCCATGAAAATACCTTCAGGCAAATAGTTGCCTCTTGTTAAGACAGATGTCAAAGAGGAACTTACTATAAATACAGTGAGTTCTGACAGCATAGCTATGGGAGAGAAAAAAGTTAAGGAGGAAAGACTGAACAAGGGCTTGACAGTCATCTACTGCCAGGCCCTTGCTGGTCAATGGCAGGGTGAGGGATGTCTCACTTTATAATGAGGAATTAAGCTCTGAAAAATTTAATTGAATGAGCATTCTAATTTCTCAACTCAGTTTTGTATCAAAATTGAAAACAACTGATAGATTGTCTTTCCTACCAACTATCAGAAATATCTTGAGCCTTCTGGAATTTTCATTCAATTGCAGGGAAAATATAATACTCTTGAATACTAAAGTAAATTTAGGAGATGAACCTTAGACTATGACTTAACATCTTCCATTGTTTGTACCATGCTTATACAACACACTATTTACCATTTCTATAATAATGTGGTGATGTAGCTATGTTTAACTTATTTAAATTATTTTAATTTATGTTAAATTAAAATGCTCACCTTGTGGCATGTGCTAAGTTGCTTCAGTTGTGTCTGACTTTTATGGACTGTAGCCCACCAGGTTCCTCTGTCCATGGGATTTCCTGAGCAAAAATACTAGAGTGGGTTGTCATTTCCTTCTCCAGGGAATCTTTCCAAATCAGAAATCAAACCCACATCTCATGCATTGCAGGCAGATTCTTTACAACCAAGACATCAGGGAGGCACCTAATTTACAAAGAAAGAAATATTTTTATTTGTAACTGGGCTTCACGACCCAGATAATCACAATGGTGTGATCACTGACCAAAAGCCAGACATCCTGGAATGTGAAGTCAAGTGGGCCTTAGAAAGCATAACTACGAACAAAGCTAGTGAAGGTGATGGAATTCCAGTTGAGCTATTTCAAATCCTGAAAGATGATGTTGTGAAAGTGCTGCATTCAATACGCCAGCAAATTTAGATAACTCAGCAGTGGCCACAGGACTGGAAAAGGTCAGTTGTCATTCCAATCCCAAAGAAAGGCAATGCCAAAGAATGCTCAAACTACCACACAATTGCACTCATCTCACATCCTACTAAAGTAATGCTCAAAATTCTCCAAGCCAGGCTTCAGCAATACATGAACTGTGAACTGCCTGATGTTCAAGCTGGTTTTAGAAAAGGCAGAGGAACCAGGGATCAAATTGCCAACATCTGCTGGATCATGGAAAAAGCAAGACAGTTCCAGAAAAACATCTATTTCTGCTTTATTGACTATGCCAAAGTCTTTGACTGTGTGGATCACAATAAACTGTGGAAAATTCTGAAAGAGATGGGAATACCAGAGCACCTGACCTGCCTCTTAGAAACCTATATGCAGGTCAGGAAGCAACAGTTAGAACTGGACATGGAGCAACAGACTAGTTCCAAATAGGAAAAGGAGTACATCAAGGCTGTATTTTATCACCCTGCTTATTTAACTTATATGCCAGAGTACATCATGAGAAACGCTGGACTGGAAGAAACACAAGCTGGAATCAAGATTGCTGGGAGAATTATCAGTAACCTCAGATATGCAGATGACACCACCCTCATGGCAGAAAGTGAA
>NW_011494760.1:1295779-1332449 GCF_000754665.1 Bison bison bison | reverse complement strand
GCCATGAAATTAAAAGACGCTTACTGCTTGGAAGGAAAGTTATGACCAACCTAGACAGCATATTCAAAAGCAGAGATATTACTTTGCCAACAAAGGTCGGTCTAGTCAAGGCTATGGTTTTTCCTCTGGTCACGTATGGATGTGAGATTTGGACTGTGAAGAAGGCTGAGCACCGAAGAATTGATGCTTTTGAACTGTGGTGTTGGAGAAGACTCTTGAGAGTCCCTTGGACTGCAAGGAGATCCAACCAGTCCATTCTGAAGGAGATCAGCCCTGAGATTTCTTTGGAAGGAATGATGCTAAAGCTGAAACTCCAGTACTTTGGCCACCTCATGCGAAGACTTGACTCATTGGAAAGTCTCTGATTCTGGGAAGGATTGGGGGCAGGAGGAGAAGGGGACAACAAAGGATGAGATGGCTGGATGGTGTCACTGACTCGATGGACGTGAGTCTGAGTGAACTCCAGGAGTTGGTGATGGACAGGGAGGCCTGGCGTGCTGCAATTCATGGGGTCGCAAAGAGTCAGACACGACTGAGTGACTGAACTGAACTGAACTGATGTGCTGAACAAAAAGTTCATTTGAGTTTTATGTACCCTCCTCCAGAAAACCTGAGTGAACTTTTTGGCCAGCCCAGTATTAGATACATTAGATGTTAACAGTGTCCCTGAAATACTTCACGGCAATCTAAATCTTGAAAGTGTTATTTGCTCAGTCATGTCCAAGTCTTTGTGACACCATGGGCCAGGCTCTTGGGGCTCCTTTTTCCATAGAATTTTCCAGGCAGGAATACTGGAGTGGGTTGCCATTCCCTTCTCCTGACCCAGGGTTTGAACCAGGTCTTCTGTATTGCAGGCAGATTCTTTACCATCTTGTTCTCTTACCATTAGATTCAATTTAAGCATGATTAAGAATATGTTCTGTGTATTGAGTTGAAAAATGACATTGCAATAAAATAGAAAATAGGTTGATAGAACATGGGAATATTAACATAAAAATATTATTTTATATTAAATGTACCTATAGTAGGGTGTTAGTTAATGATTAGTAGTTGAACTGATTTATCAAAAATATTTATGAAATAATAGGTGATATAGAGATAAAAATAGACCTTTCACTTTTGAAATAAAGGAGACAGAGCAAAACCTCCCAATGTTGAGCCACTCACTTGAAATTTACAACATTCCTTCATTCATGCTTCTTCCATATATTCTGTAGAATTTTTAAACAGTGTATTATAAAATATTATATTCTTATTCATAGCTTTTGGGAAAGAGTGAGGAACAAGAGAAATATACAAAGGTGAGTAGAATTTATGATATTTTTCAAGATATTCAGTGTGCTGCTACTACTGCTAAGTCACTTCAGTCGTGTCTGACTCTGTTCAACCCCAAAGATGGCAGCCCACTTGGCTCCCCCGTCCCTGGGATTCTCCAGGCAAGAACACTGGAGTGGGTTGACATTTCCTTCTTCAATGCATGAAAGTGAAAAGTAAAAGTGAAGTTGCTCAGTCGTGTCCGACTCTTAGCAACCCCATGGACTGCAGCCTACCAGGCTCCTCCGTCCATGGGATTTTCCAGGCAAGAGTACTGGAGTGGGCTGCCATTGCCTTCTCCATTCAGTGTGCTAGACACTTGCATATCAGGTTTTCATTGCTTCCTCACAATTTAGCACAAAATTGGTACTGTCTCATCTGAGGTTTGGGGTACTCTTCCCAACTTATGTGGCTGTTGGAAAAATGTATTTCCTTGCAGTGGTAGAACTCACAGCACTCTGCTTCTTCAAGCTGTGAAATGAGCAAATGAGTGAAAGAGAGAAGAATGGGGAAAAGTGTTGGAAGAGTTTCTGCTACTTCAGTGTCTCATCTTGAGATCCTATTGTAAAAGGCTCAGCTGATTAGGTTGATTAAGAAACTTAATTATACTTGCAAAATTATTTTATCAGGCAATAAATTAGTCATAGGAATGATAACCCTTGATACTCAAGGATTCTGCTCACATTTAAGGAGGGGGAGGTATTTGGGACCCTCCTCAGAATCTGCCTCCCAAAATCTGCTTCCTTTTTTCCAACAGAGTTTACTGTTTTTACTTGTGATAATTGACAGGAAGCAGGTAATCTTGTCCTCTAGGTTTTGCTTCTGAAAGTGGACTTTACATAACATCATGGCATACAATTCCTAATAAGATATACTGAAAGGCACAAAATGAAATTGTTGCCTCTTATTTAAGTATGTGCCAAGAAAAAGGTCCATATAGTCAGATCTATAGTTTTTCCATTAGTCCTATATGGATGCGAGAGTTGGGCCATAAAGAAGGCTAAGTACCAAAGGAGTGATTCTTTTGAACTCTGGTGTTGGAGAAGACTCTTGAGAGTCCCTTGGACTTCAAGATCAAACTAATCAATTCTAAAGGAAATTAATTCTGAATATTCAGTGGAAAGACTGATGCTGAAGCTGAAGCTCCAATAATTTGGCCACATGATGTGAAGATCTGACTCATTAGAAAAGACCCTGATGCTGGGAAACTCTTAAGGCCAGAGGCAAAGGGGACAACAGAGGACAAGATAGCTGGATGGCATCACAAACTCAATGGACAGGAAGTTGAGCAAGCTCTGGAAAATGGTGAAGGACAGGGAAGCTTGGCATGGTGCAGTCCATGGGGTTACAAAGAGTCAGACAGAACTGAGCAACTGAACAACAGCAATTTAAGTATCAAGTTCGGATGAAAATTGGAGTTGCTATTTCTATGTTAAGACAACGAGTGAAAAATGATAACTTAAAACAATTTAATGCCAGTTGTAAGATTTGAAGAGATCCAAAATTTTCTGTGTTCTAGAAAGTGTTTCAATGATACCCCTCTCCACGTGCCCCAGTGCTGAACATTCACCAGTGTTTGCCTTTATACCTATGTTGGTGGAGAACAGTAGGACACGTTATACGATGTGGGTAGAACAGTCATGGAAACATGTAAGACTGTGATATCTGAGAAACATCAAATGAGAAAGTTTCACTGGCAAGCATTTTTACTGAAGAAAATATCCATGAAATTATCTTTAATCTTTAGGAAAACTAAACATTAAAATCAGTTGGGTAATATTTTTTTCTAAAAAATATTTGACATGCAAAAATTGAAATTATGTTACAGTAAGTAAATTTAAATCTTAAGAAGATAAAACAGCAAATAACAGCTATCTTGTTTTAATAAAAAATTGACATTAAATTAAGAAACAGAAACTATTTCTAATACTCAGTTTACTCTTACGTCTTATGGGCCTTCTCCCTAACTATCTTAGAGATGACTGTTGAGATACTTTTGGGAGGCAAAGCAATAATGTTTAAGCCTGAGTCTTGGGCATTGCAATGTTCAATAATTCTATTGATGATATTAATATATGTATGTGTGTATATATATATGTATGTATACACACATACACCTTAAATACTAATATTTTCCCAACAAATGCAATATGAAATAGCTTTATTCCCAGTATTCACAGTCAGGAAAAGTCATATAAAATATTTTTTAAAATTCTGAAAATCATCTGCTGACCCATGTCTCTGCAAACAAATGTTTTAAGGTTTCTAGATTTCTCAATCAAGCCATACTGTGACACCTGTGGTCCTCAGAGCTGCAGTCAGTGATTTTAATTCACAGATTTTTCTTGTTTATTTATTTTTTTTTAATGCATCTATACAATATATCCAGAGAGGGCCCTGGCACCCCTCTCCAGTACTCTTGCCTGGAGAATCCCATGAATGGAGAAGCCTGGTGGGCTGTAGTCCATGGGGTCGCTGAGAGTCGGACACAACTGAGCGACTTCCGTTTCACTTTTCACGTTCACGCATTGGAGAAGGAAATGGCAACCCACTCCAGTGTTCTTGCCTGGAGAATCCCAGGGACAGGGGAGCCTGGTGGGCTGCTATCTATGGGGTCACATAGAGTCGGACACGACTGAAGCGACTTAGCAGCAGCATATAATATATCAGTAAATCCTATCAGGCAATTTCTTAATGAAAAGTTCACTGGTAAATCCGTGAGTTGAAACTTATTTTTGACTATACCATATTGTATTGGAGAACTGAACATAGTCATTTATTAAAATTTAACAACCCAGAAGAGTAACCTAAACTTTTTAAAATAAAAATGAGTTGCTATTAGGCACCCAAAACTGCCTTCCTTCATTAAGAATTTAAAAATATAAAGGTGAGAAAACTAAAGTAATTTTTACTCTCACTAAGGTAATATTATAACCTCAGATACATACTAATATATCAATATGCAATGTCAACATTTCATAAATGAATATGCTTTATAAATTATTGCAAGTAAAATATAATGTGAAAAATAAGCATATATATTCTCAGTTTTAAATCACATTTTATATTTCAATCTAATTGAAATTTTAACCATATTACATATTTCAAACATGAGAAATTAGACACAAATGATATAATATGAAACAAATTAGAAAATATTTGAAATATTAAGCCATATAATAGGTTCAATTTGTGACTTAATTAAGGAAAATTGGAAAAAGCTTCCACAAATCTATTTCATTAAAGTTTATAGTGAAACCTGTCAATCATCTCAAGGTTGAGTGACTATGTCACTTTTCATTTGGAAAAATGAAAACATTTTCACAATATCCAAATGATTGTTCTCATCCATTCAAAATACTCAAGAAAGTTCCCTAAGAAATATACACCCCAAACACACACACAGACACACAAATATATGCACACTCAAGGATTTTTCTTCTAAGTGCATATTATGTAAGAGTCTATTAAAAAATCAATATTTTAACAAAATGCATTTATCTGCAAGTAAAGAATATTTGTATAAGTTCAATTAAAGTTTTATGGATTGTTGACAATTTCTGGATCCCAGTTTATAAAAATTAATTAAGTGGTGCAGTGGTAAAGAATCCTGCCCATGCAGGAGACTCAAGAGATATGGGTTTGATCCCTGGGTCAAGAAGATGCCCTAGAGGAGAGCATGGACAAACTTGCTTGGAAAATCCCTACCTAGGGTCAGTAGGTGCCCAATATGCTACTGGAGATCAGTGGAGAAATCACTCCAGAAAGAATGAGGGGATGGAGCCAAAGCAAAAACAATACCCAGTTGTGGATGTGACTGGTGATAGAAGCAAGGTCAGATGCTATAAAGAGCAATATTGCATAGGAACCTGGAATGTTAGGTCCCTGAATCAAGGCAAATTGGAAGTGGTCAAACAAGAGATGGCAAGAGTGAATGTCGACATTCTAGGAATCAGCGAACTACAATGGACTGGAATCAGTGATTTTAATGCAAATGACCATTATATCTACTACTGTGGGCAGGAATCCCTTAGAAGAAATGGAGTAGCCATCAAAGTCAAAAAAGAGTCTCAAATCCAGTGCTTGGGTGCAGTCTCAAAAATGACAGAATGCTCTCAGTTCGTTTCCAAGGCAAGTCATTCAATATCATGGTAATCCAAATCTGTGTCCTGACCAGTAAAGCTGAAGAGGCTGGAGTTGATTGGTTCTATGAAGACCTACACGATCTTTTAGAACTAAGACCCCAAAAGATGTCCTTTTCGTTATAGGGGACTGGAATGCAAAAGTAGGAAATCAAGAAACACCCAGAGAAACAGGCAAATTTGGCCTTGGAGTACAGAATGAAGCAGGGCAAAGGCTAATAGAGTTTTCCCAGGAGAATGCACTGGTCAGCAAACACCCTCTTCCAACAACAATAGAAAAGACTCTACACATGGACATTACTAGATGGCCAACACCGAAATCGATTGATTATATTCTTTGCAGCCAAAGATGGAGAAGCTCTATACAGTCAGCAAAAACAAGACTGGGAGCTGACTGTGGCTCAGATCATGAAATCCTTATGGCCAAATTCAGACTGAAATTGAAGAAAGTGGGGAAGACCACTAGCCCATTCAGGTATGACCTAAATCAAATCGTTTATGATTATACAGTGGAAGTAAGAAATAGATTTAATGGACTAGTTCTGATAGACAGAGTACCTGATTAACTATGGATGGAGGTTCGAGACATTGTACAGGAGACAGGGATCAAGACCATCCCCATAGAAAAGAAATGCAAAAAAGCAAAATGGCTGCCTGGAGAGGCCTTATAAATAGCTGTGAAAAGAAGACAAGTGAAAAGCAAATTAGAAAAGGAAAGATATAAGCATCTGAATGCAGAATTCCAAAGAATAGCAAGAAGAGATAAGAACGCCTTCCTCAACGTTGAATGCAAAGAAATAGAGGAAAACAAGAGAATGGGAAAGAGTAGAGATCTCTTCAAGAAAATTAGAGATACCAAGGAAACTTTTCATGCAAAATGGACTCGATAAAGGACAGAAATGGTATGGACCTAACAGAAGCAGAAAATATTAAGAAGAGGTGGTAAGAATACACAGAAAAACTGTACAAAAAAGATCTTAACGACCAAGATAATCATGATGGTGTGATAACTCACCTAGAGCCAGATATCCTGGAATGTGAAGTCAAGTGGGCCTTAGAAAGCATCACTATGAACAAAGCTAGTGGAGGTGATGGAATTCCAGTTGAGCTATTCCAAATCCTGAAAGATTATGCTGTGAAAGTGCTGCACTCAATATACCAGCAAATTTGGAAAACTCAGCAGTGGCCACAGGACTGGAAAAAGTCAGTTTTTCATTCCAATCCCAAAGAAAGGCAATGCCAAAGAATGCTCAAACTACCACACAGTTGCACTCATCTCACACACTAGTAAAGTAATACTAAAAATTGTCCAAGCCAGGCTTCAGAAATACGTGAACCGTGAACTTCCAGATGTTCAAGTTGACTTTAGAAAAGGCAGAGGAACCAGGGATCAAATTGTCAACATCAGCTGGATCTTTGAGAAAGCAAGAGAGTTCCAGAAAACATTTTATTTCTGCTTTATTGACTATGCCAAAGCCTTTGACTGTGTGGATCATAATAAACTGGAAAATTCTGAAAGATATGAGAATACCAGACCACCTGACCTGCCTCTTGAGAAATCTATATGCAGGTCAGGAAACAACAGTTAGAACTGGACATGGAACAACAGACTGGTTCCAAATAGGAAAGGGAGTACGTCAAGGCTGTATATTGTCACCCTGTTAGTTTAACTTATATGCAGAGTATATCATGAGAAATGCTGGCCTGGATGAAGCACAAGCTGGAATCAAGTTTGCTGGGATAAATAACAATAGCCTCAGATGCAGATGACACCACCCTTATGGCAGAAAGTGAAGAGGAACCAAAGAGCCTCTTGATGAAAGTGAAAGAGGAGAATAAAAAAGTTGGCTTAGAGCTAAACGTTCAGAAAACTAAAATTGTAGCATCTGGTCCCATCACTTCATGGCAAATAGATGTAGAAACAGTGACAGACTATTATTCTGGGCTCCAAAATCACTGCAGATGGTGATTCTAGCCGCCCGCCCCCCCCCCCACCTCACCCACCCCCCCGCACAATTTAAAAGACTCCTTGGAAGGAAAGTTATGACCAAATTAGACAGCATATTAAAAAACAGAGACATTACTTTGACAGCAAAGGTCTGTCTAGTCAAGGCTATGGTTTTACCCGTAGTCATGTATGAGTGTGAGAGTTGGACTATATAGAAAGCTGAGCGCCAAAGAATTGATGCTTTTTAATTGTGATGTTGGAGAAGACTCTTGAGAGTTCCTTTGACTGCAAGGAGATCCAACCAGTCCATCCTAAAGGAAATCAGTCCTGAATATTCATTGGAAGGACTAATGCTGAAACTGAAACTCTGATACTTTGTCCACCTAATGGGAAGAACTGACTCTGGAAAAGACTCTGATGCTAGGATAGATTGAAGGCATAAGGAAAAGGGAATGACAGAGGATGAGATGGTTGGATGGCATCACCTACTCGACGGACATGAGATTGAATAAGCTCCAGAAACTGTTGATGGACAGGGAGGCCTGGTGTGCTGCAATCAATGGGGTCGCAAAGAGTCAGACATGACTGAACAACTGAACTGACTTATGCGTTGGCAAGTATGTTCTTTACCACTAGCACCACCTGGAAAGCCCTTCATGCATATACACTAACGTCGCTCAGTCGTGTCCAACCCTTTGCGACCCCATGGACTGTAGCCTATCAGGTTCTTCCGTCCATGAGATTTTCCAGGCAAGAGTGCTGGAGTGGATTGCCATTTCCTTCTCCAGGGGATCTTCCCGACCCAGGAATCGAACCTGTGTCTCCCTCATTGCAGGCAGACGCTTTACCGTCTGAGCCACCAGGGAAGCCCTAATGAATATACAAACATCTGTAAGTATCGATATATGTAAACATCTATATCTATATTGAGTTAAACATCAGTTTATACAGATGTATCTGATTCTAACCCATTGCCTGTTTTTAATTTTATTTTTTCCATTGTTGGATTTTAAGGATTGTTTGGATAAAAGTCCTTTTCACATGTATTTGAAAATATTTTGAGTCATGGTACATCATTTCATTCTAATCAGAACGTCTTTCATAGAATACAACTTTAGCTCTAAGAAAGCCCAACTTAATTT
This sequence comes from Bison bison bison, assembly GCF_000754665.1. Taxonomy (NCBI): domain Eukaryota; kingdom Metazoa; phylum Chordata; class Mammalia; order Artiodactyla; family Bovidae; genus Bison; species Bison bison. Next base: position 1,323,903 of record NW_011494760.1, on the reverse strand, counting down.
GATTTTTTCTTTTTTGAATCATTCTTTAGGTGTTGTATCTAAAATTTCATTACCAAAAACATGGCCAGCTAGATTTTCCATCATGATTCCTTATAAAATTTTCTTTTAGGTTTGTGTTTTACATTTAGGTCTCTAATGTATTTTGTGTTATCTGAAATGTGTAAGGTATATGTCTAGATTATTTTTTATATATGGATGCCTAAGTTTTCAGTATTGTAGTATGTTGAAAAGATTTTTCATTCAGATGTTTTTGTGCCTTTATCAAAAATAAGTTGACTATATTTGCATGGTTATATTTTTGATTCACTATTCTGATCAATTGATTTATGTGTATTTTCTTCTGCCAATCTCATTCTGCCTTGATTACTGTACCTTTGTAGAAGATCATGTATCAAGTAGCATCATCCCTCTGACATTGTTCTTCTGCAGTATTAATATTATGTTTGCTATACTGGGTCTTCTGCTTCTCCACATAAACTTTTTAAAAACAAGACATCTCATGGTATTGGTTGAAGTAGCACTGAATCTAGAGATTTGGTTGGGAATAACTTGCATCTTAATAATTTTTAGTCTTATCTATATACATAAACTATTATACTATTTGTTTATGTTCTCTTTGATTTATTTCCATGAAATTAAAAGGTGCTTACTCCTTGGAAGGAAAGTTATGACCAACCTAGATAGTATATTCAAAAGCAGAGACATTGCTTTGCCAACAAAGGTCCGTCTAGTCAAGGCTATGGTTTTTCCAGTGGTCATGTATGGATGTGAGAGTTTAACTGTGAAGAAAGATGAGCACCGAAGAATGGATGCTTTTGAACTGTGGTGTTGGAGAAGACTCTTGAGAGTCTCTTGGACTGCAAGGAGGTCCAACCAGTCCATCCTAAAGGAGATCAGTCCTGGGTTTTCATTGGAAGTACTGATGCTAAAGCTGATACTTCAATACTTTGGCCACCTCATGCGAAGAGTTGACTCATTGGAAAAGACTCTGATGCTGGGAGGGATTGGGGGCAGGAGAAGGGGACGACAGAGAATGAGATGGCTGGAGGCATCACTGATTTGATGGACATGAGTTTGCGTGGACTCTGGGAGTTGGTGATGGACAGGTTGGCCTGGCATGCTGCTATTCATGGGGTCGCAAAGAATCGGACACGACTGAGAGACTGAACTGAACTGAATTGATTTCTTCACCTGAATTTTATAGATTTTTACATTCAGATGCTGTACTCATTTTGCTTTATACCTACATATTTTCATTTTCGTGCTATCATAAGTTGTTTTGATTTTACCTGTTGCCTAAATTCCAATTGTTCATTGTATTTAAAAATGGACATAATTGACTTTTGTATCTTAACCATGTGTATTAATTTCCTATGGCTAGCATAGAAAAGTAACTAAAAACTGGTGGTTTAAAATGACCAACATTTGTGTTCTCACACTTCTGGGGACTAGAAATCCAGATTTAAAGTGTGAGCAGAGTTATGCTCTATGTATAAGCCTATGGGTAGAATTGTTTATTGCTTATTTCTAACTGCAGCTTTTATCTTTCCATGCTTCCTCTTCCTTGGGCGGCAGTAACATTGCTCCAATCTCTGTCTCTGTTGTCATATTATGTTCTTCCTACTTGTCTCTGTCTAAATTCCCCCCTTTTTAAAAGGCTACCAGTCATATTGGATTAATGTACACTAATGGCTTCATTTTTGCTTGATATTATCTGCACAGAAATGCTTTTCAAGCAAAGTCACTCTCATAGGTATGTGAGTTAGGGCTAAGTGAAGTCACTCAGTCATGTCCGACTCTTTGTGACCCCATGGACTGTAGTCTACCACACTCCTCCGTCATTGGATTTTCCAGGCAAGAGTACTGAAGTGGGTTGCCATTTCCTTCTCCAGAGGATTTTCCTGACCCAGGGATTGAACCCAGGTCTCCCGCATTGTAGGCAGACACTTTAACCTCTGAGCCACCAGGGAAGTCTACAGTACGTCTTTTGGGAAACACAAATCAACCCATAGCACTATGTGACAGCGTTCTTCTAACTAGTCAGTTCCAGGAATTTTCTGGTTGATCCTTTGAGACTTTATGCATAGATAATTATGTCGTATGCAAACAGTCATAGCTTTTCCCACCTTTTCTTGGTAGATATACACTTGACTTCCTTTTTCCCACCTCTTCTTGGTAGATATACACTTTACTTCCTTTTTCTTGTCCTGTTGCACTAGGTAGGACTTCTAACACAATGATACACAGGAGTGATGAGAGAACATAGTTCTGTTCCCCATCTTATGAGGAAAACTATCAATTTTCTCACCGTTCAGTTTAATGTTAGCTGTAGATTGTTCGTAGATATATTTTATGAGGTAAAGAAAGTCTCCCTCTGTTCTTAGGTTGAATAGAAATTCAACATGACTGGTTGCTATATTTTGTCAAGAGTGTTTTTTTTTTTTTTTTCCCACATCAATTCATATGATCATATGAGATTTATTTTTTATCCTGTTGATAGGGTGAGTTATCTTGGCAAATTTTCAAATGTTGAACCAGCCTTGCATGCTGGAATATTTCCCATTTGGTCATGGTATAAAATTCTGTTATTGTATTGCCTGATTTGATTTGCTAATCTTCAGCTTAACATTATTGCTTCTATGTTTATGAGAGATGATGGTGTATAGTTTTTCCTTTTCTGTAATGTTTGTATCTGATTTTTGTATAGAGTAGTTCTGGCATCCAAAAAATGCAATATGTTGTGTTTATTCTCCTCCGTTATGGAAGTGTTCATGAAGAATATAAAATATCATTTTTTTCTTAAATATTTGGTACAATTTACTAGTGAAATCTTTAGTGCTTAGTGATTTCTTTTTGGAAAGTTATTAACTATTAATTCAAATCTTTAATAGATTTATGACTATTTCAGTAATATATTTCCTATTGCTTGAGTTTTTGTGTTCCTCAAGAAATTGATCTATTTCATCTAAGTCATTAAATTTGTTGTCATAACCTTGCTCATAATATCCTTTTATTATTCCGGGTAACTTGTATCATACCAGACTACACTAGCTTTTCTAAATTCATAAAGACTTCTATTTTTAGGCCATTTATTACATATTAAAGAAAAATAGAATATTATCCCTGTTCTCTGAAGTCTATTTTGTTTTACTTGGCTGTCTTAAAAAGATAAGAAATAGGAGGTGATTTAAAAGTTGATGCCACACATAGCCTTCATTTCAGATCTCAGTGAATAGATAAACTATTAGTGACTATGTAACTATTAGTAACTATGGTGTTACACTGAGTTTGAAATGTGATAGCTTCTTATATAAAAAACATGATTTGAGCATGTCACTGCTTCAAACACTGAATAATAATGCACATAATTTTTATTATATAGGATCACCGCTATTTTGTAAAGGTGAAAAATAATAACATAATAAGAATAATAGCAACAATAATTAATATAGATGAGATAATATATATTTTTACATATTTTCACATGAATTGTCTCATTTGATGCACAGAGACCCATAATCTATAAAAAATGAGAATATCATGTAAATAACTAACTTGAAAATTCTCATCTTGTGCTTGAATTCTCTTACAATACACACATTTGTAAGTGGTAAAAGGTATCTTATTTTGGAGGCTAACTTTTTTTCAAAGACTATTTTTTAGATACTAGCTTTCAGAAAATTTCAGGGAGACTATGAAGCCTAGAGTAAATTTACCAAGTTTTACCATTTCTAATTTACAAGAAAGGAACTCACCTGTTTGAATCAGTTCAGTTCAATTCAGTCGCTCAGTCGTGTATGACTCTTTGCAACCCCATGGACTGCAGCACCTCAGGCCTCCCTGTCCAACAGCTTCTGGAGCTTGCTTAAACTCATGTCCATTGAGTCGGTGATGCCATCCAACCATCTCAACTTCTGTCATCCCCTTCTCCTTCTGCAGTCAATCTTTCCCAGCATCAAGGTCTTTTTCCAATGTGTCAGTTCTTCACTTCATCAGATGGCCAAAGTATTGGAGTTTCAGCTTCAGCATCAATCCTTCTAATGAATATTCAGGATGAATTGGATAGACTGGTTGGATCTCCTTGCAGTCTAAGGGACTCTCAAGAGTCTTCTCCAACACCACAGTTCAAAAACATCAATTCTTCAGCGCTCAGCTTTCTTTCACAGTCCAACTCTCACATTGATACATGACTACTGGAAAAACCATAGCTTTGACTAGACAGACCTTTGTTAGCAAAGTAATGTTTTTGCTTTTCAATATGCTGTCTAGGTTGATCATAACTTTCCTTCCAAGGAGTAATTATCTTTTAATTTGGGGGCTGCAGTCACCATCTGCAGTGATTTTGGAGCCCTGCCAAAATAAAGTCTGTCACTGTTTCCCTGTTTTCCCATCTATTTGCCATGAAGTGATGGGTCCAGATGCTGATCTTAGTTTTCTGAATGTTGAGTTTTAAGCCAACTTTTTCACTCTCTTCTTTCACTTTCATCAAGAGGTTCATTAATTCTTTTTTGCTTGCTTCCATAAGGGTAGTGTCATCTGCATATCTGAGGTTATTGATATTTCTCCCGGAAACCTTGATTCCAGGTTGTACTTCATTCAGCCCAGCATTTCTCATGGTATATCCTGCTTATAAGTTAAATAAGCAGGGTGACAATATACAACCTTGACATATTCCTTTCCCTATTTGGAACCAGTCTGTTGTTCCATGTCCAGTTCTAACTGTTGCTTCCTGACCTGCATACAGATTTCTCAAGTGGCAGGTCAGGTGGTCTGGTATTCCCATCTCTTTCAGAATTTTCCACAGTTTGTTGTGATCCACACAGTCAAAGGCTTTGGCATAGTCAGTAAAGCAGAAATAGATGTTTTTTTCTGGAACTCTCTTGCTGTTTTGATGATCCAGTGGATGTTGGCAATTTGATCTCTGGTTCCTCTGCCTTTTCTAAAACCAACTGGAATATCTGGAATTTCACGGTTCACATGTTGCTAAATCCTGGCTTGGAAAATTTTGTTTGAATATTACAGTTATTGCTATTCAGTGTATAATGTAATTCTGCTTACAATATGCAGAAAAATCTTAAGGCAGGGGCTGAAGGTATAAATAAATAAAGTTAATTATAGCACACTAAAATATAGCAAAATTAAGTAGCTTCAAATGGGTAAATATGAATAGAACTTATTTTATAAAATATTGTATAAATTAGAAAAGATGCATATGTCTGTGTATGGAATATATATTCAACATCTTGTGGTCATTTTAAGTGAAAAGTATAGCATCTAAGATAATTTTTGAGCATATTAAAATATCTATAGAAGCTATTTTAAAGAAGTACATCATAATTAACCTAAAATTGCAAAGCTTTTAAATTCAATTCAAATGTGTGCTGATATATTTTATTCTTCATCAGTTCTAATAGAGTCATTACCTGATGTTTTAAAAGATCTTTTTCTAAACTAATATTTAGCAGAAAGTCAGATCTATTTGGTAATTTAGATGTGTTAATTCATTGGAAGTGAAAGTGAAAGTCGCTCAGTTGTGTCTGACTCTTTGTGACCCCTAGGGCTATACAGTCAGTGGAATTCTCCAGGCCAGAATACTGAAATGTGTAGCCTTTCCCTTCTTCAGGGGATCTTCCAACCCAGGGATTGAACCCAGGTCTTCCCCTGCATTACAGACAGATTTTTTTTACCAACTGAGCTATCAGGGAAGCCCTATTTATTCCTTATTTCAATAAATATTCAGAAATGAAAAGGGTTATTAGACATTATTAAAATTATCATGCACTCCAATACTGTTGCCTGGAGAATCCCATGGATGGAGGAGCCTGGTGAGCTGCAGTCCATGGGGTCGCTAAGAGTTGGACAGGACTGAGCGATTTCACTTTCACTTTCCACTTTCACGCATTGGAGAAGGAAATGGCAGCCCACTCCAGTGTTCTTGCCTGGAGAATCCCATGGACGGAGAAGCCTGGTGGGCTGCAGTCCATGGGGTCGCACAGGATTGGACACGACTGAAGCGACTAAGCAGCAGCAGCAGCAGCAGGAATTATCTGGGTGGTGGATTCTGTCCTGACAGGATAAAAAAGGATGTCCTATGGAATTATGGGGGCATATCATTATGCCCAAAAGAAAGCATAAAGGGAAACTGAGTCTTGTAGCAGAAACTACAGCTTCAAATCAAGCACATATCTGTGTCTTGTGAACTTCCATACAAAATCTTTCTCTATTTAGCATCATTTCTGTCAACTATAAGAGTTTTAAACTGGATCGTTTATAATCTCAGGACAATGATTAAGAGTGCTTGGAATCATAGGTCTGAAGTGAAGCAATGATTTGAAACACATCTTATTTTCATTTAAAAGAGCAATCAGAGGCAAGGCACTGAAATCTACTTGATAGATTAAAAAATACAACAAAATACTAGCATATTAAATCCCCAACAATACATTATAAGGATCATATACCATGATCAAGTGGGATTTATGCCAGGAGTTCAAGGATTTTTTTAATAACTGCAAATTGATCAATGTGATACACACATTAATCAATTGAAAAATTAAAACATGATCATTTCAATAGATCCAGAAAGAACTTTCAATAAAATTCAATATCCATTTATGATAAAAGCGTTTCAGAAAGTGGACATAGAGGGAACATACCTGAATATAATAAAGGCTGTATATGACAAACCTACAGTGAACATCAAATTCATTGGTTAAAATCTGAAGACATTTCCTGTAAGATTAGGTATAATACAAGGTTTTATAATCAGACAAAAATGAAATAAATTCAAACTGGAAAAGAAGCAAAACTGTCACTATTTGCAGATGATATGATGCTATATACATAAAAAATTTCTTTAATTATTTTAATTTTATATGATAAATGATATACAGAAAAGAAAACCGAAGATGGAGTTAGACCTAGAAGTTTATATAGCATTAAAAAAATTATTAGAGTTTAGTTGATTTACAATGCTGTGTTAGTTTCAGTTGTAAGGCAAAGTAAATCAGTTTTATATATATATATATATATATATCTCCACCTTGTTTTGGATTATTTTTCCATATAGGCCATTGCAGAGTACTGAGTAGAGTTCCCTGTGCTATACATTGAAAGAAAAAAAAAAAGTAAAAATAAATGAAAATCTGTCACTAAGTCAGTTCCCAATCCCTAACCATACAAATGGGCAAAAGGTAGATGAAAAGGTGCTCAGCATCACAAATTATTTAGAGAAATGAAAATCAAAACTACAATGAGGTATCATCTCACATCCTTCGGAATGGTCATCATCAAAAAAAAAAAACTTTTACACACAAAAAATGCTGTAAAGGGTGTGGAGAAAAGGGAACCCTCCTACACACATGGCTTCAGGGACCCCAGAAGTGCTTTCTGAGCTTCCCCAGAAATGTAGGACCCTGCTGCTGTTTCAGCTGATTCACTGCATTTCTGATTCAGGATGGAATTCTGGAAACTATGGACTGTATTGGACTGGGGTAGAAAATCACACCCAAACCTTGGCATTCCTGCTAGGAACTTTTTACCAGGAGTTAATTCAGAGTTGGGCTTCCCTGGTGACTCAGATTGTAAAGAATCTGCCTGCAACTCAGGAGACCTGGATTTATTTGATCCCTGAATTGGGGAGATCCCCTGGAGGAGGGCATGGCAATCCACTCCAGTATTCATGCCTGGAGAATCCCCATGGACAGAGGAGCCCGGCAAGCTATAGTCCATGGGGTCTCAAAGAGTCGGACATGACTTAGTGAGTAAGCAGAGCACAGCATACCTACATTGTTGGCAGGATTGTAAATTGATACAACCATTATGGAGAATAGTATGGAGGTTCTTTAAAGAACTAAATATATAGTTTCATATTCTGTTGGGGGGATAGCCTCTGCCATCTCAGCTAAAATTGCCAAAGATCTTAGTAGTGGATGGATTTTTAACAATTTGAAGAGTTGAGTCCTTAGAAGAGACCCTGATTCTGGGAAAGATTAAGGGCAGGAGGAGAAAGGGGAGACTTAAGATGAGATGGTTAAGATGGCATCACTAACTCAAAGGACATGACCTTGAGCAAATTCAGGGAGATAGCGAAGGACAGGGAAGCCTGGTGTGCTGCAGTCCCTGAGGTCATAAAGAGTCTGACAGTACTGAGCGACTAACACTTTCACTTCCCTAAACACAGACACACGCACGCGCACACACACACACACACACACACACACAATGTATTTCAAGCAGTCAGGCATTCAGGCTCCCTAAGATAAAAATACTTGCTTTACTGTTAACAATACAGCCTATCTACAGAACTCTGAGTCTGTTCTGATAAGGGATATTTCATCAACACTATAATGCTCTATTTCAGTGTGCTTTGCTTGTAAAAAATTTAGCTGCTTTTTATCTTTTCAAGAGACATGTGGTTCTTATAGAAAGAAATAATTCTTAAGTAAAATGTCAGGGTGCTTGATATTTCTTTTGTCCTCTTTAAAACTGTGTCAGGTGTTTCAGTAACAAAATGTAAAAGATAAAGAATTTGGATTTCACTTTTCTTGATCTAACTTTTTATTCCAATGCAGTGATTGCATGCACCTTCTCACACAGCAACCACGTCAGGGGGTGATATAGCAGTTTTCTGATTAGGAAAGTTTACAAAGAACATTCATCCTACCTTTATAAGAGATCTGGGTAAATGAGCACTTTAAAAGCCACACAGAAAAGTCTTAATCATAGATACTCACACAGTCACTGGACAGAGACATTCAGAAAAAGATTTTTTAAGTACCTGGCAAGTGCAAGTAGGTCTTAAGGAAAAGTAACTCTGTTAGGATAACACATGAATAGTGACTCAGCACTTTTAGAAGTGCCTAAGTTTGTCAATCAGTTAAAGAGTGATCCAGCAGCCTCAAGATAACCTAAGAATTAGTTAGAAATTCATGATTTGGGTTCTCACCATAGATCCATTCAAATCAGAATCTTCATTTCAACCTATGCATATTAAAGATTGAGAGCATTGCTACAGGTTGGTTTGGGCCATGGATTTCACTATTAGTAAGTAGTTTTCAAATACTCTCCCTAATATATGTTAAATATGTTAAGTAGCAGGAGGAAGCAGTTTATTATTTTACTTTGCCCTTTTGAATTCATTCTTCTGATAATGAGCTATGATCATTGAAATGGGTATGAAATCTAAATGAATTGGCTAAGTGCAATCCCCCTCCTTTAAGCTGAACAAGGGTTCACCACTTGGTCTCTTGGTTTCCACCTCTGTGAGGCAAAGATTCTCTCACATTTACAAATGAATCCCAATGGAATAGCACATGGACTATTTCAAAGTACATGGTCAGTAAATATTAGTGGAATATGTGAAAGAAAGACAAGATGAAATAGAACACCATTGAATAAAGTAACCATTTTTTGGAAGAAATTCAAGTAATGCCATAGACTTTTCAAAATTTTTCTTTATAAAACTTTTAAGTTTAAGTTTTTATATTATAGAAGTATGTTGCATAAAATGTCCAGGACATTTTTTTTCCTAATACAGGTATTGACAACTAACTATTCCATTTTACATAAACCTGTTCGAACACAATGTTATCTTAAATATTTATATTATTCCTTCATATAGACAAAAACTATTTTTTAGCTTCAGATGGCACTTGCATCATATAATTTCATTTAACAGCAAATGATATTCATATTTAATTACTAAGGAATTATATATACATATACATATTTATGTATGTATATATAAACTGAATCTCTGTGCTATACACCTGAAATTAACAGTATGTTGTGAATCAAATATGCTTCAATGAAAATATTTAATATCATTATTGCTCTACTTACCTAATCTCAAACCAAATGTGAACCATTTTCATTTACTTTTTAAATGTTACAAAATGACTTCTATCTTCAAAAATTTTCCCAAATTAATCCTTTAAAACACTGACTCTTATATATAACATTTAGTAGACAATTTTATATTTTTCCAGCGCTTGATTCTTTTCTCTTCTGACATCCATATTTGACATGTTGGTAAGACAGGCTTCATCCTGAAACTGACTCGGCCTCTTGTGCAGTACTCCTCTATTTTTTTGTTCTCCATCTCACATTTTGATAATTACATCTCATTGGTTTTCCCTCAAATTTTAAATCATCTTTGAATATAAAGTTTTCCTTTAGAAAAATATATTTATTCATATGGCTTCAGCTATCTTCCGCATGTTGATGATTTCAATATCAAACATAAAATATCTAAACCTGAAGTTTTTGCCTTGCTCTCCAACTTTCACCAAATGTCACTCTTATATTCCTGCTTCCAATGTTTTCCACAAAAATTGCTAATTCTTATTGTTCCAAATCAATATTTCATCTTTGACTTATCCTTGTTTTTAAATCATGTATCATATTCTATTGATAACTCCTAAATATTCCAGAAGGGTATCTCCCCATTCTTTTAATTCTTGAAAATTTTTGAATTCATAGTTTTGATTATTTATTTTGGTGTATTTTGTTAATCTCTTAACTGGTCTTCCTATGTCTTATAACTTAAGGCTACCTACTTTATGCTGTCGCCACTATGTTTCTAATTCAAAAAACTAATCTTGGATACCATTTGGAGCATGTTGCTGTTGTTCAGTCGCCCAGTCATGTCTGATTTTTTGTGACCCCATGGACTGCAGCACGTCAGGCTTCCCTGTCCTACACCACCTCCCAGCATTGGCCCAAGTTAGTGTCCATTGCATTGGTGATGCCATCCAGGCGTCTCACACTCTGACGCCTTCTTCTCCTTCTGCCCTCAGTCTTTCCAAGCATCAGGGAAGCACAATCCTATATAACTCGTAACTACTTTAGAATAGAATATCCCTAATGGAACAGGCAAAACCTTTCATAATTTGCACTGCTCCTACTCAAAATCTGTTATTTTGATTCATTCTTTTTCCCCTTATATCCAACCTAAGTATTATGTGCTTTGAGAAAACATACTTTGATGCTGTCTTCCTCTTGCTGTCTGAGGCATACTTTTAAAAACTTTAAATCATGGTTTTATATCTACCGAATTCTTTCTTTAAAAAAATATTTTTTTAATTGAGGAAAAATTGTTTTACAATGTTGTGTTGGTTTCTTCTCTACAATGTGAATCAGTTATGAGTACATATGTTCCTTTCCTCTCAATCTTCCTCCCACTTCCCCTGACCATTTCACCCTTCTAGGTTGTCACAGAGCACCAGGCTGAGCACCCTAATTGTATGCAGGGATTATCTTCAGTTTCAACAATACTATTGGGAATAGAGAAGGTTACTTTAAAAAATGTATTAACTAAAATATATAAAACCTTTCTTATGGCAAAGTTAACATTTCTGGGATTGGAAACAGGAAGATCAGCTTGGCCTCTATTACAATATCCCAGTAAGAGAAGATAACATCTTGAAGGAAAAGAATAACAGTGAAGATGGTGAGCAGCAGGGATGATGTGCAAAATCTTATGCCTAGAGTAGCATGGCTGATGAAAGTTCACAGTGGATTCCATAGCAGTTAGCATGGTTGCTAGGTGTCAGAAAATATTTTGAAAATATGTTTCATGCATTTTTATTAGAGATTGGATAAAGGATATAGCTTCATGCTGATGATATTTAAAGAGAAATTTCAGCAAAAATATCACACCAAGAGCAAGGCAAACTTAAAAATCTAAGCAACTTCACCAGGAAACATATTTATACAGAGTAAAGTGAGAAATCTAAAATGCATGATGGATTTGCTGTTTTTATTGTTTAGTCACTAAGTCATGTCCAACTATTATGTGACCCCATGGACTGTAGCCTGCCAGGCTCCTCTGTCCATGGGATTTCTATGTCCAGGCCAGGATATGGAACATTTCCTTCTCCAGGGGATTTTCCTGACCTAGGGATCAAACCCACGTCTCTTGCATTGGCAGGCAGATTCTTTACCACTGAGCCATCAAGGAAACTGTATAATTTGCTGCCTATCTTAATTTAATAAATGTGTAATTTTAATTTGAGAATAATTATCAATTTTTTTTCCCTGCAGATAAAGGTAGGATCCCTCCTTCTGAATTCCAACCATAATCAGCTATTGATATTCCAGTGATTGCCCTACTGATCACCTTTACACTGGCTGTCCTTCCATACTTTATCATACTTCAACCAATATTATCATCAAAGATTATGCAAAAACAAAGACACACACCCCTGACCTAAAGGTGTTGGAATTTAAAGGAAGACAGGTTAGGAAATATAATGAAGGAACCAACTTTTTCAAAGGTATGAACTGAGTGTTTGTATGTGTTATACTCTCTAATCTAAGGGGCAAGAATTTACTCACAATTAAATCTCCTATGAACCATTATTTAAAAATTCATCTAAACATACTTATATTTGCAAAAGACAGAAGAGATTTGCTAATATTCCCTTTGCCATTGGTTTTATTTTGAGAGAAATGATGATTTAAGAGCTTTGATAGTATGTATAATAGGCATATATTTGTATTTGTTTAGAAATAAAAACTTGGCAACTTTATGAAATTATGTTCATGTGAGAAAGAATACTCATAGAGCAGATATAACTCAACCATATGCCGCATTCCTTGGAAACTTATTCAGTCAGTGTGCCAAGAAAAATATTGAATAAAATTGATGTTTTCATGGTTTATGAACCAGTAAAATGGAGTGAACTACTTCTACTGAACACAGCAAGAATTCTTCAGTTGGTCAGTTGCCCTAATATTTATGGTTCATTGATTTAATTAGAGCCTAGTAAAATGATTTCATTATGAAAGAAAATGTTTGATGGGCAAAGACAGCTATGTGAATATGTTTTTATATGCTTATAAGACCATAAAGAACAATATTTTTAAACAGCTTTATAAAAATATAAGGCAAAATGAATAAGTAGACATGAAGAATGGGGGAATTTAAATGCTTCTGACCAACTGAAGCAACTGAGATATTCTTAATTGTTTAATTTTGCTTCTTATTTTGTAGATTTTTTCTAAATTAAATTATTAACATTCATAACTCTTAAGCTTTATTATTGTATTTGAAAGTTAATTTTAAAACTCTTCAAAGTAATATTAAGAAACAACTGTAATTATAACACATGATTTATTTTTATATATTTTATCCAAAAATTTTGCATTCTATGCTAAACTCTCAAAAGTTAACATAGCTACACAACACAAATAAGATACTATTAAATATTTTTCAATGAAATTCAGCCAAGTAACTTTCAAATTTTCACAACATCAAGAAAATAGTAGACAAAATTTTTGTTTTGGGTTTTGCAAATTAGTCCCCAAAGAATTTGCCCAACAACACATCCCCATACTGTGTACATGCTCTATATCTAGTTTCAAGAGCTAAAGCTTGGCCAACTTTGACCAAAAGAATGTGTCACAAGTGGTAATTTGGATTTCTGAGCTCAGGCATTTGATAATACAGCAAACTTCATTTCCTGTTTTGTGGAATCCTATTTTTTAATTGAGCAAAATGATAACTGAGCAGATAGTATGTTACATGATAATCTTTTAAAATATTGGTCACAGAATGCATATTACAATTTTAAAACTGAGTCAAAAACAGAAATATAGCATTAAGCAAAGCATTATTTCATCTTGTATAATGATAAAATCCTATGAAAACTTTATTTGAATTTGTATTAATTTGAATAAGTATTTGATAAAATTTTACTAGAAACAGTAAATTTTAGATTAGACCATAATGTAAACATATATTCTAATTACTTGGATACATGTAGATTAATGGGCTTCCCTGGTGGCTCAGCGTGTAAAGAATCTGCCTGCAATGCAAGAGGTCCCAGTTCAATTCCTGGGTCAGGGAGATCCCCCGGCAAAGGGATAGATTACCTACTCCATTATTTTGGGGATTTCCTCATGGCTCAGTTGGTAAAGAATCTGCCTGTAATGTAGGAGACCTGGGTTTGATCCCTGGGTCAGGAAGATCCCCTGGAGGAAGGCATGGCAACCCACTCCAGTATATCTGCCTGGAGAATCCTCACTGACAGAAGAGACTGGCAGTCCATGGCATTGCAGAGTTGGATACTACTAAGCACAAACAAAATACATGTGCAAAGAGAAGTCTAAAAACATTAGCATGTTAAATTTATAAAACTCATTTTAAACTTTATTGAGTATATCATATATAAACTTACATGAAACATTTTTTTTTTTTTTTGAGTTGAGACCTGTAGCTTTAACCTTTAAGCTTATAACTTTAACCCTAACTTTTTACCCTTATGGCAGAAAGTGAAGAGGACCTAAAGAGCCTCTTGAGGAAAGTAAAAGAGGAGAGTGAAAAAGCTGGCTTAAAACCCAACATTCAAAAAACTAAGATCATTGTATCCAGTCCCATCACTTCATGGCAAATAAATGGAGCATCAATGGAAACTGTGACAGAATTTATTTTCCTGGGCTCCAAAATCACTGCAGATGATGAGTGCAGCAATGAGATTAAAAGATGCTTGCTCCTCTGAAGAAAAGCTATGATCAACCTAGACAGTATATTAAAAAGCAGAGACATTACTTTGCCAACAAATTTCCATCTTGTCAAAGCTATAGTTTTTCCAGTAGTCATGTAGGGACATGAGAGTTGGACAATAAAGAAAGCTGAGCGCCAAAGAATTTATGCTTTTGAACTGTGGTGCTGGAAAAGACTATTTGATCTCCAGGAGATCAATCCAGGCAGTCCTAAAGGAAATCTGTCCTGGATATTCATTGGAAGGACTGATGCTGAGGCTGAAACTTCAATACTTTGGCCTCTGATGTGAAGAACTGACACTGGAAAAGGCCCTAATGCTGGGAAAGATTGAAGGCAGGAGGAGAAGGGGATGACAGAGGATAAGATGGTTGGATGGCATCACTGACTTGATGGACATGAGTTTGAGCAAACCCTGGGTGTTGGGAGGCCTGGTGTGCTGCAGTCCATAGGGTCACAAAGAGTCGAACACAAATGAGTGACTGAAGTGAACTGAACTGAAGAATCTTTGATAAATAACTAAATAACTAAACCATGACACTTTTACAAAAATATCTTTAGACCCATGTCTAGGTTTCAAAATATCATCACATATTGAGTAGTACAAAGTATCATCACAATATAACTTCTGAGACTTTTATAACCCAACAACAATAATTATTTCAAGGACAAATATGTGATTACCCCCACAAAATATTAGAACATTCAAATTAAAATTTTAGACTTAAAATTTTCATATGTATTTAAGATGATTTGGGGTCAGCTTCATACATTTTGTTCTTTCCTAAATTTCTTCATATCATTTCATTTTGAGGGGGAAAAAGCTATTTACTGATGCATTGTATATGGATGATCAGCAGAATATTTCCACTAGTGCAGATGATCTAAAATATTCAGACAAGCTGAAGCTGATCATGCTTATTTTCTGTTTCCTCATTGTGGAAAGCTTAATCATTTCACTTCTATATATTTACAAGATACTGCTCATTTCACTATCTTTTTCCCCTTATGTTCAGTATCTTCTCCTGTATTTTAGATTTTAAAGTCAAATCCTGACTGTGATGAACCTATTTTCAGGGCAGGAATAAAGACACAGACCTAAACAGCCACTTGTGGACATAGTAAAGGGAGGAGAGGGAGGGACAAATTGAGGGAGTAGCATTGACATATATACAGTCATGCGTAAGATAGATAGCTAGTGGGAAGCTGCTGCATAACACAGGGAACTCATCTCGGTGCTCTGTGATGACCTAGAGGGGTTGGGTGGAGGGGTGCAAGAGAAGTTCAAGAAGAAGAGGACGTATGTATACTTATAGTCAACATGTTGTACCACAGAAACCAACACAACATTGTAACACAATTATCCTTCAGTTAAAATTAAAAATAAACAAGGATACTTGTTTCATTAGCAAAATCTGAACTTTTAAAATCAAAATCTAAAGTTTTCCAATTAAGTAGTAAAAATTAAATAAAAATAAAATATCAGGCCAAAAAAAGTGAAAATTGTTCCTGTCCATAGAAAAGGTCTCAGGACATAAATGAGAATAAAAGGCAGTTCAGTGTCCATATTATAGAGCTTTAATATACCCTGGCCCTTATTCTATTGTGTCAATATACCTTTGTCATTACCAATTTCTTTTCAGACAGACACAACCACTTACAGAAGGCAAGACATGCCCAGCTAGTCATTCTTTTGTTGTTGTTGTTCAGTCACTTAGTCATGTCTGACTCTTTGCAATCTCATGGACTGCAGCACACCAGACTTCCCTGTCCCTCACCATCTCCTGGAGTTTGCCCAAGTTCATGTCCATTGTATCAAAGATACCATCCAGTCATCTCATCCTCTTCTCCTGCTTTCTATTTTTCCCAGCATGAATTAATCATTCTAGTAAAGGACTATTTGTAAGTATTTTCAAGAAACCTTGATACTTTTGTGTTTTACAGCATGTTTTTTACTAACAATGTTTTCTAATAATTAGTTCATAAAATTTTATTTTTATGTAATTTAAAACAATTTTTGTTGCCTCAAAAACCAAAATTACAATTAATTAGAGACTTGAAGAAGTACATATCTTGTGATAGAAAGAAGCAATCTAGTATTTGCAAAGTACTTTTCTTTTTAAGAAGGAGACATTTTGTATTACCTCTATCACCTGCCAACACCTTGGTATTCTTTCACCAATGAATTAACAATCACTTACAGAGCAAGAACAGGAAAGAGATTGTTAATGACTGAAAAGTACTTCATCTTCAATGTGTCAAACTTATCATCTAACAGTTCACATTTGAAAGGGTTAACCACATTGGCACTGCTGCTGCTGCTGCTAAGTCGCTTCAGTCGTGTCCGACTCTGTGTGACCCCATAGACGGCAACCCACCAGGCTCCCCATCCCTGGGATTCTCCAGGCAAGAACACTGGAGTGGGTTGCCGGGCCTTTCTTAGGGGATCTTCCTGACCCAGGGATCAAACACCAGTCTCTTAGTCTCCTGTATTGGCAGGCAGGTTCTTTAGCACTAGCATCACCTTGGAATACATCCCTGCCAATTAAGGTGATTTGTGTTAATGATCAGTTTTCTTAAGTAATTCAAGAATCAAATAGTAAGGGAGATTTTGCTTTTTCACAATCTCTTTGATATAAGAACTTTCTGATTTACTAGTTCAGAAAAGATTCTCCATTAATATAAGCAAATTCAAAGACCATTCTAGAAGGTCAAACCCTTCATTTGATTATTGGTAGCAGTCAGCATAACAAGCATTAAATTAAGTCTGAGTTCAACATCGTTACTTTTATTTCCAGAACATTAAAGAACAAGTTATTTAAAATATATTGAAAATAATGTTACTTGTGGATAAAAATTTCTCATGGAATAGGCAAAGGAGGACTTTGAAAGAGAAATTCTAAAAGGCAAATATGCAACCATAATTTAACTTTAATTAGAATATGTTAGTGTAGGCCTAGACGATATAGAATGTCTTATTATATTTGAACTAAATATAAAACTCAGCTGGGGAAGAAAGTGAATAGAGGGAGTTAAAGTGTGAATCAGCTTACAGCCAGGCCTGATATCTTTTAGCCAACCTCTATCTTTTCCTAGAGGGCTTCCCAGGAGGCTCTCTGGGTGTGGTAAAGAATCCACCTACCAATGCAGGAGTTGAGGGCTTCCCTGTATCAGGAAGATCCCCTGGTGAAAAAAATGGCAACCCATTCCTGCATTCTGCTTGGAAATCCCACAGAGAAAGGAGCTTGGCAGGCTGCAGTCCATGGGGTCACAAGAGTCTGACATGACTTAGCAACTAAACAACAACAACAAATTTTTTCCTAGATAACCCTTCTATCTGGGACAGCTATCTGTCTTGCTAAATCTGAGAGATAAATCTATTTTCTCATTAATAGAATTTTTTCAAAACATTATTCCTTCATGACAGAGTAATGAATATGGATTTTAGAAAATCTATTAACAGCATATGAGATGAGAGAAGATATTTTATTGATTATGAAGCTAATAATTTAGAGAAAGAAGCTCAAATTTTTATCCAAACTTCACCCTGTACTTTTTCAATTCACTACCTTGCTCTCACATTTGTAAAGACCCAGTCGATGAATTGATTTGCAGTGTGATGGCATGGTATTGTTCTCTTGTGTTTGAAGACAGCAGTCTTGCATCAAGCTTGAAGCATGCTTTTATCTCATTAGCAATAGAATTTATGTAGCCTTGTTAGAAATATTAATAAAAATTGCACAGATTGCTTAAGTTAATTGATGTAATACTTCCTTTGAAATGCTGTGTCAGCATGATAAAATGACTAGTTCAAATTGAAAAGTCAAAATGGGAACCTTCAATTCACTGTAACAGAAGATTCAAGGTCTATATGTATTCTGACTTCAGAATTCAACAGAAACTGATTTTTCAAATGCCTTAATATTAATAGTACTGTCCAACGTAGCTTCCTTTTGTTATCTCTTTACATATGTTTTCACCAAAAGCCTCAAGAATGCTTTCAAAAGCACACAGAAGTGCCCTGATGAAAAATAACTTTATTTTCAGTTCAGTTACTCATTTTTATGGGGCACATTTCCACTTCCAACTTATCTCTAAGCAATGTCTACCCAAGGATTCAACTACTTCACCTCAGACAAAAAACTAAAAGTAACTTTGATAAGTATCTAAAGTATATAGGACACTTAATTTATTCAACAAATATGCTTTTGAGCACCTGACTTGTAATAGGCACTGTCTATGGGCCAAGCATTCAGGAATGAACAGAGGAGACACATTACTTTCTCCTGCAGAGTTAAATCTTGTTTTCTCAGTTCAATCATCTGAATTGGAAGTGATCTGAATAGGGGCAGGTGTGAGAAATGGCTACACAGTAAAAAATAAAAAATAAAAAAAATTCATGGGAAAGATCCAATTTGCAAGATTAACTTGTTCATTTTCCCACCCTTCCTTTAAATTAAATTCTTATTGCTTCAGTTAAACAATCAATTTTCATTAATTCAATAAGAAGCACATAGATCACCAAATTAACATGAATTATTAATTGCATGTGACTTATATATAAATATGTTTCTATGTATATATAATAAAATATGTATTCTATTATATGGAGTAATATATACTAGGAAAGACTAGCACAGAGAGATAAGAAAGCCTTCCTCAGTGATCAGTACAAAGAAACAGGAAAACAATAGAATGGGAAAGACTAGAGGTTCTTCAAGAAAATTAGAGATACCAAGGAAACATTTCATGCAAACACGGGCACAATAAAGGACAGAAATGGTGTGGACCTAACAGAAGCAGAAGATATTAAGAAGAGGTGGCAAGAATACACAGAAGAACTATACAAAAAAATCTTTCTGACTGAGATAACCATGATGCTGTGATCACTAAACTAGAGCCAAACATCATAGAATGTTAAATCAAGTGGGCCTTAGGAAGCATAGCTACAAACAGAGATAGTGAAGGTGATGGAATTCCCGTTGAGCTATTTCAAATCCTAAAAGATGATGCTGTGAAAGTGCTGCATTCAATATGTCAGAAAATTTGGAAAACTCAGCAGTGGCCTCAGGACTGGAAAAGGTCAGTTTTCATTCCAATCCAAAACACAGACAATGCCAAAAAAATGTTCAAACAACTGCACAATTGGACTCATTTCATATGCTAGCAAAGAAATGCTCAAAATTCACCAAGCCAGGTTTCAACAGTATGTGAAATGTGAAATTTCAGATGTTTAAGCTGATTTTAGAAAAGGCAGAGGAACCAGAGATCAAATTACCAACATCCATTGGATCATATAAAAAGCAAGATAATTCCATAAAAGCATCTACTTCTACCTTATTGCTTACACCAAAACCTTTGACTGTATAGGTCACAACAAACTTGGAAAATTCATCAAGAGATGGGAATACCAGACCACCTGACCTGCCTGTTGAGAAATCTGTATGCAGGTCAAGAAGCAACAGTTAGAACCGTACATGGAATAACAGACTGGTTCCAACTAGGGAAAGGAGTACGTCAAGGCTGTATACTGTCACCCTGCTTATTTAACTTATATGCAAAGTACATCATGAGAAATGCCGGACTTGAAGAAGTATAAGCTGGAATCAAGATTGCCAGGAGAAATATCAATAAATTCAGATACACATATGACACCACCCTTAAGCCAGAAAGAGAAGAAGAGCAAAAGAGACTCTTGATGAAAGTGAAAGAGGAGAGTGAGAAAGCCAGCTTAAAGCTCAACATTCAGAAAACCAAGATCACGGCGTCTGGTCCTATCACTCCATAGAAAATAGATGGGGAAACAGTGGAAACAGTGACAGACTTTATTTTGGGGGGCTCCAAAATTACTGCAGATGGTGACTGCAGCCATAAAATTAAAAGATGCTTGCTCCTTGGAAGAAAAGCTGTGACCAACCTAGACAGCATATTAAAAAGCAGAGACATTACTTTGCCAACAAAGGTCCATCTAGTCAAGGGTATGGTTTTTCCAATGGTCATGTATGGATGTGAGAGTTGGACTATAAAGAAAGCTAAGCACCAAAGAATTGATGCTTTTAAACTGTGATGTTGGAGAAGACTCTTGGGAGCCCCTTGGACAGCAAAGAGATCAAACCTGTCAAAAAAAAGGAAATCAGTCCTAAATATTCATTGTAAGGACTAATGCTGAAGCTGAAACTCCAATACTTTGCTCACCTGATGTGAAGAACTGACTCATTGGAAACGACTCTGATGCTGGGAAAGATTGAAGGCAGGAGGAAAAGGGGATGACAAAGGATACAATGGTTGGATGGCATCACCCACTCATCGGACATGAATTTGAGGGACAGGGAAGCCTGGTGTGCTGCAGTCTATGGGGTCCCAAAGAGTTGGACACGACTGAGTGACTGAACTGAATTGATTTAGAATAGATGTATATGTAATATTTATACAATGTGTTATATTTGTAATATACTATATTATTCTATATATATATATGTTCAGTTCAGTTCAGTTCAGTTGCTCAGTCGTGTCCGACTCTTTGCCACCCCATGAATCGCAGCACGCCAGGTCTCCCTGTCCATCACCAACTCCCAGAGTTCACTCAGACTCATGTCCATTGAGCCAGTGATGCCATCCAGCCATCTCATCCTCTGTCGTCCCCTTCTAAAGTTATGACCAACCTAGATAGCATATATATATATGTACAATATGTTAAATTTAATATGTACTTTTATAAAATACATATATATATGTCTGTTTATTTATATGCTTTGTATTTTGTAATAAAATCAGGTTTGCCTCAGTGGTCAAGTTAAAATGACAGTCAAATATCCTAAGATACAAATTCAGCAATTTTTGAAATTTAGCTATTCCACAAATTCATGAAATACATGAAGTGAATACTTGTCCAACACAAATATATGCAACAAACTACCTACCATGTTTAAAATAAGATGGCTTGTAGATGACAACAAACAGAAAAAAGATTACCTTTAGGATTAAACCTGACTATAAATGTTTTTCGGAAGTTTGTAAAATTTGTTTCCCTGTAAGTATTGCCTGTCCTATTAAGTATTCTTAAAATAGTTTTGTAATGATTAAAAATAAAAAGCAATCTGCTAATACCTAGAAAGTGTTATACTGAGTGAAGTAAGTTAAAGACAAATATCATATGCTATGGCTTATATGTGAAATCTAAAAACAAAAAAAATTATACAAATGAACTAATTTACAAAACAGAAACAGACACATAGAGAACAAGCATATGGTTACTTGGTGCAAGGTTAGAGGGAGGGATAGTTAGGGAGTTTGGCATTGACATGTTTACACTGCTATATTTAAAATGAAAAACAAGGACCTATTGTATATCACACAGTTGCTTTTCAGTCATTACTGCATATCTGATCTTTGCAACTCCATGGACTGTGGCACATCAAACTTCCCTCTCTTTCATTATCTCCCAGAGTTTATTCAAACTCATTTCCATTGAGTCCATGATGACATCCAACCATCTCCTTCTCTGTTGCCCCCTTTTCCTCCTACCCTCAGTCTTTCCCAGCATTAGGGTCTTTTCCAATGAGTCAGGTTTTCAAATCAGCTGGCCACAGTACTAGAGCTTCAGCTTTGGCATGCTGCTGCTGCTGCTAAGTCACTTCAGTTGTGTCTGACTCTGTGCCACCCCATAGACAGCAACCCACTAGGCTCCTCTGTCCCTGGGATTCTCTAGGCAAGAATACTGGAATGGGTTGCCATTTCCTTCTCCAACCCTACCAATAATATTCAAGGTTTATTTCCTTTATCATTGACTGGTTTGATCTCCTTACAGATCAAGGGATCCTCAAGAGTCTTCTCCAACACTACAATTCAAAAGCATCAATTTTTTAGCTCTCAGCTTTCTTTATGGTCCAAGTCTCACATCCATACATGACTACTGGAAAAACCATAACTTTGACTACATGGACTTTTGTCAGCAAAGTGATGTCTCTGCTTTTTAATATGCTGTCTAGTTTTTCATAGCTTTTCTTTCAAGGAGCAACCATATCTTAATTTCATGACTGCAGTAAACAGTCCCCAGTGATTTTGGGACCCAAGAAAAATAAAGTCTGTCACTGTTTCCATTTTTCTCCCCATCTGTTAACCATGACGTGATGGGACCGGTTGCCATGATCTTATTTTTTTTTGAATGTTGAGTTTGAAAGCATCTTTTTCACTCTCCTCTTTCACCTTCATTAAGAGGCTCTTTAGTTTCTCTTTGCTTTCTGCCATTAGGGTTGTGTCATCTGCATATCTGAGGTTTTTTATATTTCCCCTGGAAATCTTGATTCCAGCTTATGATTCATCTAACTCAGCATTCTTCTCGATGTACTCTGCATAGAATTTAAATAAGTAGGGTGACAATATACTGTTTGACCTACTCCTTTCCAAATTTTGAGCCAGTTCTTTGTTCCATAGCACAGAGAACTGTGTTCGATGTTATATAGAAGTAGAACAGTCTTATGGACTCTGTGGGAGAGGGAGAGGGTGGGAAGATTTGGGAGAACGGCATTGAAACATGTAAAATATCATGTATGAAACGAGTTGCCAATCCAGGTTCAATGCATGATACTGGATGCTTGGGGCTAGTGCACTGGGACGACCCAGAGGGATGGTATGGGGAGGGAGGAGGGAGGAGGGTTCAGGATGGGGAACACATGTATACCTGTGACGGATTCATTTTGATATTTGGCAAAACTAATACAATTTTGTAAAGTTTAAAAAAAATAAAAATAAAATAACTAAAGAAAAAAAATAAATAAAATAAAAAAAAAGAAATCTAAATGGGAAAATGTTTCAAAGAATAGAAACATATATGCATAACTGAATCACTTTGCTGTACACCTGAAACTAAGACATCAGTGTTACTCATCTATACTCCAGTATAAAATAGAAAGTTAAAAAAAAAGTATTCTACCAACTTATGCATATTTATGCAAAAGAACTAAAGTCAGGATCTTGAAGAGACATCTGCACCCCCCATGTTCATTGTGGCACTGTACACAATAACCAAGACATGGAAACGGTTGAAATGACCATCCACAGATAAATGGATAGAGAAAAGGTGGTTTATATATACAATCCACTGTTATTCAGTATTTTTTTTTTTTAAAAGAGGGGAATCCTGTCATATGTGACAAACAGATGAACCTGGAGGACATTACTGTAAATGAAATATACCAGTCACAGAAGAAGAAACAATGCTATTTCCACCTAGATGAGGGAACTAAAATAGTCAGAATCCTGAAAATAGAATGCAGAAAGGTGTTTTCCAAGACACGGAGGAAAGAGGGATATGAGGCGGTGTTGTTCAGTGGCTATAAAATTTCTGTAATGCAAGATGAATAAGATCAACTGAACAAAGTACTGCCTGTGGTTATAATAATAGTGTATTGTGTACCTAAATAATTTGTTTCAAGGGTAGATCTTGTGTTGTGTTCTTACCACTATAATGAAAAAGTAAATCAATAAAATCAAAGGGTCATAAGGAAAATTTAGAGGTGTTGGCTACACCTAGCACTTTGTAGTAATGGTTTTATGGGTGTATGCATATGTCTAAAGTCATCAAATGATGAAAATTATAGATGCAGTTTTTAATATATCACTTATACCTCAGTAAGACTGTTTAAAGATTTTAAAGAAAAAAATAGGTAATCTACTTTACTGGGGTTTTAATCATGAATCACTTTATACATATTTGCAATGAACAACAAAACAATACAACCTGCATTGATTTTAATAGAGTATGAATATCAATGTATTCAAATATCAAACTAATCTGTTAGAAATGTCATGCCTATTTTAATCTGACATTAGGAATTCAACTGAGTGTGAGCAAATCTAACTATAGAACCATGGATGTTTTCAGCCAACATTGAAGTGTCTCTCCTTGACTCTGGGTAGAATAATCAATCATTCATTCAAACAGACAGGCTCTTAAGAACAACAGGTGCTCTATCCACAGGGTCAAGGTCACATCAAGATTCAGCCTGCTGTTCTTCCTTTTTGTGATGCTTAGAAAGCAGGAAAATCACTGAGGGGAACTTTTTATTAAATGAAAAAGAAAAAAATGGAAAGGAAAAAAATCAAAGTTAACAGTGTCTAGTACCATTTATTCTCTTCAGTTTACTCAATTTTGGAAACACCTGCAGGCTTCTAACTTTGATATTGTTAACTCTGAGCACTTCCCAATTTCAGTACTCATTTATTTTCTCTTTGTCTCTTTGGAATTTGCAAGTTTTATACTTTCTTTAAAAAAGCCCAATGTATTATTGATGAGGTATTCTCTCTTTAATGTGATAAAAATATCCCAGACGCAAAGACATATTTAACAGTATATTGGCTTCCATCGGGAAGATCATTATTTTGATTTTGTACTCACTATATGCATTTTCAACTAACTTTAAAAGACTATATAGTGTTTTTTTTTTTTTTTCACCCAAGCAGTATCTAAAACTCTTCTAAAGCCATTTGTGTTTCAATGTTAAAATTTTTTTGCAAAATATTCACATTTCAAAGGGCAAATGTGAGTTTTATCCTAGTAAGTTTCAATATTGGTAATTGTGGTGAAGCTTCACTACATGTTAGATACTTGGGGTGTTAGTGTTCTTGGGGTCAGAAGTCACGAAAACTCTACAATGCAACTTGAATGGTCTTAGACAAGTCTTTAATTTTTCTAAGCTTCAGTCAGATGAATTATAAAATGATTTTAAATTCTTAGTTCTCTAAGTTGATGCAAGGAAAGTTTAGAAAAGTGCCATAAAATTAATAAACACCTAACATTCTGTATTCATTGCTATTATTATTCCACTTATTGTTTTGATAATTTATTCCTTATTTTGAAATAAAATTTAAATAAGACTGTTCCTTGGTGATAATGTGAAGTTAACATTTTATTCTCCATTAAGGAAATAGCTAAGTAACCTCCTGTCCTCACACTTCTAATTATAAGTGGCAAAAGCAGATGTTGCAGGTTGGTGGTATTCTTTTTGATAACTGGATTTAGAGCAAATATCTCTACTTTTTCTTTCTAGAAGCATTTCCTCCCTCATTCTGGTTCCTCCTTTCCTCCTCTCTATGTAGAGGTTTTCTTGATACTGACAGGCTTCGAACCTCTCATAGACACTGAAAGAAAGAAAAAAATATATATATATATAGCAACATTCAAAGAACTAAAATCATGGCATCCAGCCCTATCACTTCATGGCAAATAGAAGGAGGAAAAGCAAAAGGAGTGAGAGGTGACAGATTTTATTTTCTTGGGCTCCAAAATCACAGTGGATGGTGACTGCAGGCATGAAATTAAAACATCACAGTCTCCCAGCCTGGTGGAGAAAGGCCAGTGAAGTAAAAGTTATGTGAAAAGTAGATTATGTAGAAAAGAAGTATGGGCGACACTGTGTTAGAGTTAAATAGGTTTCTTTATTGTAATATTTTGTATAGAACAGTCTTTTGGACTCTGTGGGAGAGGGAGAGGGTGGGATGATTTGGGAGAATGGCATTGAAACCTGTATAATATCATATATGAAACGAGTCTCCAGTCCAGGTTCAATGCACAATACTGGATGCTTGGGGCTGATGCACTGGGATGACCCAGAGGGAGGGTACGGGGAGTGGGGAGGGAAGAGGGTTCAGGATGGGGAACACGTGTGTACCTGTGGAGGATTCATTTTGATATATGTCAAAACCAATACAATATTGTAAAGTTAAAAAATAAAATAAAATGTTAAAAAAAAAGAATCATTAAAAAAAATAGATAAAAGATCCTTGCAAGTTGGAACAGAAATAATGACAAAACTAGACAGCATATTAAAAAGCAGAGACATCATTTTGCTGAAAAAGGTCCACATAGTCAAAGCTGGGTTTTTTCCAGTAGTCACGTACAAACTTGAGAGTTGGACCACAAAGAAGGCTGAGCACTGAAAAATTGATACTTTGGAATTGTGGTATTGGGGAAGACTCTTGAGAATTCCTTGGACCACAAGATCAAGCCAATCAATCCTAAAGGAAATGAACCCTGAATACTCATTGGAAGGACTGATGCTGAAGCTGAAGCTCTAATACTCTGGCCACTTGTTGTGAAAAGCCTACTCATTGAAAAAGAACCTGATGCTGAGAAAAACTGAAGGGAACAGGAGAAGAGGGCAGCAGAGGATGAGATGGTTAGATAGAATAACTGACTTAATGGACATGAATTTGAGCAAATTCCAGGAGACAGTGGAGGACAGAGAAGCCTGAGAGTCACACATGACTTAGTGATGGAAGAATAACAGCAATAAAACACATACACTGACCTCTTTGACATAGTTTGATTTATCTCTTACATATAAGAAAATTGAAAAGAGCATTTGTAATTCATTATGAATTAAAATTTTCTAATAGTTTCTGTGATATTGTACTTTTTATATAACAGATCATAACATGACAGCAAAATTTACTAGTATATAATATGAAGAAAATCTTTAATAAATGTATAAAAGAGCAACATAGCACCTAATAAATTTAAGGATAGCATAATGGGATTTTATGGAATAGTGAGGTTTCTGACACCCACAATTACAAAGCAAGATGTGATGTCATTTCTTGATTTAATCAGAAATAGCATTCAAATGTCTGTCATTGAATGAAAAGGATGAATGAAAACACAATTTTAATTCAGTGTTTTCTTTTTTAATTCTAATATGATTTTACTGTAGTAAAGACATTTTATATGATATCTACCGTCTTAACAAATTTTAAGTGTACAAAAAATATCATTATCTACATGCATAATGTTTTATGGCAGGTCTTTAGAACTTGTTTATGTTGAATTACAGAAACTTTACACCTGTTGAACAAAGTGCCTGTGCATGCATGCTAAGTTGCGTCAGTCATGTCCAACTCTTTTGCTACCCTATGAACTATAGCCCACTGGCCTCATCTGTCTGTGGGATTCTCCAGGCAAGAATGCTGGAATGGATTGCCATTTCCTCTTCCAGGGTATCTTCTCGAACAAGGGACTGAACCTACGCCTCTTGTGTCTCCTGCATTGGAAGGCAGGTTCTTTACCACTACTGCCACCTGGGAAGATTGAAGAGCAGCTCTCCCGTTCCCTTACTTCCTGCTCCTGGCATCCATAGTTCTGTTCTCTCCTTCTAAGAATTTAGCTATTTTAGTTACATTATATCAGTGAAGTCAAGCAGTATTTGTCCTTCTGTGACTGTTAAAATAATGTCTTCCAGGCTCATCCATGTTGTCATATTTCACAGGATATTCTTCTTTATATAAGGCTTAATAATATTTTGTTACATGTGTATACCACATTTTCTTTGTCCTTTCATAGATTGATGGACATTTTGGTTGTTTCCATGTCTTAGCTATTGTGAACAATGCAGAAATAGGAAAGTGCAGATATTAAGATTTTGATTTCAATTCTTTGGGACAAATACCCAAAACTGGGATTGCTGGATCATATAGTAGTTGTATTTGTAATTTACTTAGGAACTTCCATACTATATTCTGTGACAGGTGTACCATTTTCCAATGGTAAACAAGGGTTCTAATTTCTCCACCTTACCAGTAACTTGCTTTATACATATATATATATATATATATACTGTCTCTT
>NW_011494760.1:1233377-1295679 GCF_000754665.1 Bison bison bison | reverse complement strand
GTGATGGGGTATCCAGGGGGTCCTAAGTTAGAGTTCTGTTGCCAAGTGATGAAGAATTGAGATGAGGCCATGAGGGTCTTCTCCATCACCATGCTGTGCTAAGTCATTTCAGTCATGTCTGAGACTCTCTGCAACTCCATGGACTGTAGCCAACCAGGCTCCTCTGTCCAAGGGATTCTCCAGGAAAGAAAACTGAAGTGGGTAGCCATTTCCTTCTCCAGGAGATCTTCCCAACCCAAGGATTGAAACCAGGTCTCTCACATTGCAGGTGGATTCTTTATTGTCTGAGCCACAAGGGAATTTGTTATTCTATTAAAATAACTTGAACTTCTGAGTTTAATTGTAAAATGGCAGCCTCCAAAATCCTAGTTGTTTAAGCAGATAAATATTTTTAATGCTATACATTAACTATATCATGTTCCTTCAGACTCAGTCAACATACATTTTGACATAAATATATTATTCTTCTTAAAATATACAATAAAGCTGTGACATTTTTACTAAAATGATGTATTTTATATACAGTACTATACATTATGTTGTGATGTAGTTTGTGTATCCCAAACTACACCACTACACCACTGATAGCACAACAAATGTTTCTTCTGAGAATAACAATATAAAAGAGATAAAAGCACAGTAATCTTTGTATCAAGGCAACTTAGAACTACTAAGGCCAAGAAGATTTAAGGAGATAAATTAAAAAAAGGGGCAAATTCAACAGAACAAAAAGCTAATGCTTTAACCTTTATTTTCTTCAGGGCCTTGGCTGACTTCTAGACCCAGGATAAGAGTCTGAAGATCAGGACAATGAGAGAATAATGAGAAACTAGTAAAAGATACGAAAGCTCAGTTGGTTCTCCTTAAGGTATCTGTTGGGCTCCGAACCTGCACAAGGCAGGAGGCTAGTTATTCAAGCAATGAGGAGGTTGGGGCAACTGCATTCTACTGAAAAGATAAAGATTAGGATTTTGGAGCTGCCAAGAGGAGAGACATGGTGAACACTTAGAAGTCTGGTTGAGCGTCCCTGCAGAACTGTGTCCTGAGAGAATAATGACAAAACTGCAAGCTAGCTGCTCTTCTGTGGCATTGCTAATTGGTTTTAGCTAATTTGGTTCCCTTCTGTCAGCTCCCAGTTCTTCTTCAGTGCCTCAAAACAATAAAGAATCTGCTGCAGTGTAGGAGACCTGGGTTTAATCCCTGGGTGGAGAAGATCCCCTGGAGAAGTAAATGGCTACCCACTCCAATATTCTTGCCTGGAGGATTGCATGGACATAGGGACCTGGCATGCTACAGTTTATGGGGTCAAAGAGTTCGACACAACTGAGCAACTAACACTTTTTTGCTATCAGTTTACTGTGGGAAAGTGTAAGTCTTCTGTGATGGTTTTTAATTGCTTCACAATATTACCACACATTTATTGGCTTGTGAAGTGTGATGTGCATGCTCAGTTATGTCCAACTCTGTGTGACCCTATGGACTGTAGCCCTGCCAGTCTCCTCTGTTCATGGGGATTTTCCAGGCAAGAATACTAGAGTGGGTTGCCATTTTCTTCTCTATTTATTGACTTGAAACATTATCTATTCATTAGCTCAGACTGTTCTGTAGGTCAAAAGTCTGAAATGGTACAGCTGGGCTCTTTACTCATGTCAAAAGGCTGAAGGTATGATGTCAGCCTGGCTGAGTTATTATCTGGAGGCTCATACTTATTGGCAGAAGTTAAGCTATGTGTTTTCTAAATTGTTGTTGTTTAGTCTCTAAGTTGTGTCTGAATCTTTTGGAACCCCATGGACTGTAGCTCACCAGGCTCCTCTGTCTATGGAATTTTCCAGGCAAAAATACTGGAGTAGGTTACCTTTCTCCTGGATATCTTCCTGACCCAGGAATCAAACTTGTGATTCTCACCACGTCTCCTGTATTGCATGTGGGTTCTTTATAGCTGAGCTACCAGGGAAACCCGATTGTCCAAATACTTCCATATAACTGGGACTAAAATTTATTCTTGTTATTTTTATAACAGTCCCATGATATGAAGTCAGTGAATTGTGTTTTTAAGAAACACAATTGAGAAAATAAATGAAGTTTCACACTAATTGGTACTAAGATCAACTAGTCTGACTTCTTCCTACAATATGAAAATGTAACAAAAATAATAACAATTGATATTTTAGAGTGTTTTCAAGCTCCTAGCCTTTTTCACATATGTTATTCCATTTATACAAATAAAATGACTAATCTGCTGGGTATTTTTTTTAGCAGAAAAATCATTTAACTACCAATTCTATATTATGTGGAGGAAAAATTAAGTTAAACTCAGTAGGAAGTAGATACTATTAGTCCAAGTAAATATCCCAAGAGTATATGATTTTATATTGTCTCACATTTTGAGTAGTAGTACATCATGTCTTTAAAAGGAGATGCAGACATAGAAAACAGACTTGTGGACACAGTGGGGGAAGAAAAGGGTGGGATGAACTGGGAAAACAGCATGGAAACAGATACATTATCATATGTAAAATAGATCAGAAGTGGGAATTTGCTGTGTGACACAGGAAAGCCAGTGTTCTGTGACAACTTAGAAGGATGGGATGGGCTGTAAGATGGCGGGGGGCAGGGGGCGGTTTCGGGAGGATGGGATGGGCTGTAAGATGACGGGGGCAGGGGGCGGTTTCGGGAGGAAGCGGACATATGTATACCTGTGGCTGATTCGTGTTGATGTATGGGAGAGGCCAACACAATATTGGAGAGCAATTATCCTCCAATTAAGGCAAACAAACCAAAAAGTATGTTACACTATAAGATCTGATCCTTAGAAAAAAGATACTGTCTTGCATCAATGCCAAGCAAAGCTTCGATAAGAAATTTTGATTTGAAAATAACCATATCATCTGGCAGTGGGGGAAAGGATATTGAGTGAGAAAAAGGAGTTGGGAAACTTTATCAGTCTCAGTTACAATAAACTGTCGGAATCAATTAACTTCTGTGACTTGTGATGTGTTGAGTTTCTTGGTGCAAATGTCATTAATTTCAAGTCATTTTTTTCAGGCTGAGCAATAAAAACATTTCTCTGTTGTTTCATAAAGGACAGAGTAGGTCTTTCCTATTTGTCAAACATAAAAATTTTCACAAAATAGCAAATTATGAAGAAACAGGCCCAAACAAACAAGTTTTATGTATTTAATGACAAAATTAATAGGACAGAACATTTGCCAAGGCATTTCAGTCAATTATTATTTAAAATATCCATTCACGATTCATTTATGCACATATGGCATAGAGAAATAATCATCTCTTGATTATCTGTTCATCATACTTAAGTCTTTTAAGAATTAAACTGATTCATAAATATTATGCTAATTGGGAGAGTGCTAACAGAGAACAGGGCTCTCAGCTCTTTGTCACCAATGATGATGATAGATTTGATTTAGTTATGATAAGTTGTGAATAATTTTAGCATGACCATTCCTTTTTTCATACTACTTGAATATCCTTTTCCTGTGGTCTGAGCTGGTTCTCTAGTTGAGCAGAGTGAAGATATCTGCTAGAATCAGGCATGATTATGGACTTTAATGGTACTACTAACTAATCAGTTATTAAAGCCTTAATTTTGAATGATCCAATGACATCACCCTAATACTGTATTTTTTTGTTAAATTTGATGCTTTTGAAAAAAACTTTTTAAATGCTTCAGGCTATGTTTGATGAATTACATTTTGATACAAAGAAATAAAAATCTGTACTTAATAAAATATATATTCGGTATGTCAAGATCTGAAATGATCAACAATACTTCCTTTATTATTATCAATTACAGATATGTGAACCAGTGCTAATACAATGTGTGCATAGATTGCAATGTGTTTTCAACTTTATTGAAAATCCTGAATAATAACATTGCTGCTAAGTCACTTCAGTCGTGTCCAACTCTATGCAACCCCACAGACGGAAGCCCACCAGGCTCCCCCGTCCCTGGGATTCTCCAGGCAAGAACACTAGAGTGGGTTGCCATTTCCTTCTCCAATGAATAATAGCATTATTAATATATAAAATATTTAAACTTATCTTTTAATTAAAAGTTAATAATAGGATATCTCAGAGGTCAATTTTCAGAGGCCAGTTCCAGGATTTAATAATATGATATCCCTCTACCAAAAAAAAAAAAAAAAAAAACCCTCATTTTGTACAAAAAAAGAAGTGATGAAAGAAGTGGCTGAATTATATATATATATGTATATATATATGTATTTTTTTTTCTAGATGCCTTAGGCTGAATTTCCCTTCATATCCAGTTTATCAGTAGTCTCTTTTAAAACACTGAGAACTAATCTGAAACAATTTGTAAGGATCTTAACAAATCCTCCAAGGAAGTTTCTTAGAATGATATTACCAACTTTCTAAAGGTAAGTATCATATTATTTCTTTCAGATTTAAACTTTTATTATTTTTGTCCTCTTACCTACGATTAATTTCTATGTGTCATTCTAAATGAGTATGGTTTCTTCTTGTTCCTTGTTAATAACAGAACTTAAAATTGGCTCCCTAATGTGTTTTTGTTATTGTTTAGTCGGGAAGTCATGTCTGACTCTTTTGGGACCCTATGCACTATAGTCCACCAGGATTTTTTGTCCACAGTTTTCCAGGCATGAATACTGAGGTGGGTTGTCATTTCCTTCTCCGGGGATCTTCTCCACCCAGGAATCAAACCCTCATCTGCTTGACAGGTGAATTCTTTGCCAATGAGCCACTTGGAAAGCCCCCTATAAGATGTTTTATCATTATCCAAGTAAATGGTAGGATAAATAGAAAGCTATAGAGATGGAAGGGTGGATGAATGTTGTGAATGAGAAAGAGAATGAATACAGATATTTCCATAATATCTATAATTTTGTCTTTTGCAGATTATTTATTTTTCCTTGTAAAACCTCTGTTGGTTTATAACCCTGGGAGATCCCTAGGTGAAATCTGAAGCTGTGCACATAAGAAGTCTGCAAAAAGACACAAAATAAGGAGGCAGACCACCCCAGATTGGTAGATGACAGTTTTGATAAACAAGACATCTCCACATAAGACTTGTCTTGGGTGACTGCAAGAGAGTAGATCTCTGACCCTGCCAGCAGAATCTTACAGAGGCCTTTATGAGGATGAGTCACTACACAGCCAAGATGGTCTCAACAACCCCTGACTCTCAAGGCCACATCCTTGGAACCATGTCAGCTACAGGGAGACAGGCAAACATACACCCCAAGAACAGGGAAGTGAATGAATGGTCTCTGACTCCCAGGTCAACCTTCAGTCATGGTCACACACTCCCTGATGACCTCCTTCAACACTTTCTTTGCTGTATTTCTTTAAGATATTTATGAAAACAATTTGGAAATTGTGGCTGAAGTTCATGGATAGCAATGCTTTTTAGAAAAGATTTAAGCTAAGAAAAGTTACAAAAGAAAGCTACAAAGAAACTCCCTTCTCTCTAGCAATGCCCACTTTCCTACAGCAAAATAGGCCTGAGGATCATGAATCAAAGACCAATATGAGGCAGCATCTCTGAAGGCCTTATTCCATGGAATAATTCCCAAGGTCCCTCAAAAATTATTGAGATTTAATTTTAAACATATCAAGATCAGGCTACAATTAGTAAGATCATCTACTTAGAAGCAGTGCTAAACGTCTTCATGGTGTGGTCAGTACTGCTGTTACTTCTCACTGTAGCTTGACTCCAAGGACCTCGTTGTGTTTGATCACCAGAACTTTCTTCTGGAGCAACTCTTTAGCTATTTCCATCAGATACGACCTCTGCTCTAACTAGAGTTGGAATATCCATTCTTTTCTGCTTGATGTCTTAATCCGTTATAGAAATCATACAGAAGAAACAAACAGATGTAAAAAAGACATACATACAAAATTTCTTAAGGGTAGGAGAGTTACCTAACACAAGGTTGGCACAAAGGGAACAAATAATACTGAAACATCAGAATTTGGAGCAGAGAAAGATTTATTGTAGGACCATGCAAGGAGACACCAGTCAGTGGCTTGTGCTTAAGAAAAAACAAACAAAAAAAAAAAACCCTCCAAAACAAACCTCAAAATCCCTGAAGGGTTTGAGTGAAGCATTTTGAAAGGTCAGGTGAGGGAGGGGTTTACAGGGTATGTGATCAATTCATGCTCAATTCTCTGATTGGTTGGTGGTGAGGTAACAGGGTAGTTAGCATTATGAATCCTTAGGTTTCAGAAGGTCTAGGGGCTACGTGGTCATGAGCATCAAGTAGTTAATTTCTTCCATTTGGTGGTAAACTGAAAACCTCAGGAAATATGCCTCATATACTATTATCTAGGTCCATCAGAGAGGAGTTACAGCAGAGGATACGAGGACAGAAAGGCCCCAGAGTGCCCTGCTTGGTTACAGGAGCAGTGTGTTCAAACATGAATCAGAGATGACATGGGATAAAATTAGGATAAATAGTAGAATTGCAATTTGGATTAAAGGTTTCATCAGAATTAGCAGCAGATCTTTCATTGCTCTTTCCACCACCATCCACAAATTTGTGTTCCTGAGAACTGTAGGAAGATTGATTCTGATGGCTTTGGTCCCTGAATGTTCACTGATTCCTGTCTTACCAAATTCATCACTCTGCCCCTCCTAATTGTCCCTAAATCTGTGGTCACTTAATTAATAGTCTACATTATGTCAGTGTTCATGAAGCAGGAACTATTGCTATGCTGTTTCATTAGGGAGCAGTGAAGCACACATATATATTTAAAATATTTTCTTATTGTAAGCGCATTCTTAAATCATGTCAAAAAATTATTGAATGCCTCATGTAAGTCAGACACTGTGAAAATCATTTTCACTTTTATTATCTTTTATTCCTTATAGCAAACCTCTTACAAAGGTTTTTATTACCCTCCTTTTATGGATTGGGAAACAGAGAGGCATAGAAATTATTTAACACAGCAAGTATTTTACCTATGAACTCTGACTTTAAATCTAAGTCTTGAAGGTACTAAACCCAGAATACACTAATGGCATTCAGTCATAATTTTATAGTATATAAAAATTGTAACCTGTATTAAACAAAATGGGAATACAAACCTTTTGTATTCCATTAAATTATTTTTTACTGAGTCATATGAAAATAATTTAATTTTTAATTTTTAGGTATTTAAGTTAATATGTGATAATTAGATGAAGAATAATTCAAAATTCAATGATGGTAATTTTCCATTAGACATTGATAACTCTTTATTGTTTATGAACAACTACAAAATTTGTAAGACTTTCCAATTTTGGGGGAGCAATGAGCCTTCTTTTGTTAACTTATTATTAATTAAGTGAGTTACTTAATTCAATTTCCTTGATGTAATGATAATAGTTTTTGATTATTTATACTTCTAGTACTTATTTTTCAAGAAATTCTGTGACAGTGTCACAGAAAATAGTTGCAATCTAACAGTTGAAACACGTCTTATTTGAAAGAAAAGTTTAGATCTTAAGCCTAGCGCCAACATCTCAAGTAACCCTGAGAGAACTGCTGAGAGGAGACAAGGAGAGGAGCAGGTTATATTTAAAACAAAGGGCATGTAGTCTGAACATCAAAAGATTATTGTTAATTAAAGAAAATCAGATATCTCAAGTTAAGGAATTTAGTACTTTTTTATGTATAGGAAGATGTAAGAGTCTGAGCTCACTGAAATCATTCCTTCCATATGTATCTCAGCTATATGGGGCCAGTATATTTCATTGTTCACATCTTGAGTTCCTCAGTTCTCACTGTAGGGAATGACTGCAGACTGATGGCTACCAGATCTCACAGGTATTCTTCTCCTTCCTGAGTGCCCTTGGGGCTCAGGAATTCACATTTGGAGGGCCAGAATTGCTGATGATTGTGACATGCTAGTTTACTGATATGGCAGGAAATATTTCATTCCTCAGTGTGAAAGTTTATATGAATCTGGTATTTTGAGGGTACTTTATGTAGGTAATACTCAAGGTCTAGATCATCATAATAGTAGTGTACTTATCTATATTTGTGTATAGGTCAGGCCTTTTTATAAAATATTTCCTCAAACTATATTTGATTATTTAATTATTGACAACAAGGAAAATGATGAGTAAATGATTTGGGGACAAAGTTCAACATGGGGCTATTATTAAATCCTTGCTTCACTATATGCTGAATGCAAGAGTTTCCTGAAATATAATTTGTAACAGAGCCTGTTTACTGAACGTGTGGAATATGCTAACAGACAATCTGAAAATTAAATCCTTAATCACTTGTCTCCTACCAGGGTCTTTACACATATTTTATCAAAATTCCCTTTCCCAATTCTTGCCTGTAGATCCCACAGGTTACATGGTTTCATAATTTTCTAATAGTTTTAGCTGAAGTTCAATGTTATCTTCAGGTATGAGAAGATACTCAGTTCAGTTCAGACACTCAATCGTTCTGTCGCTTTGTGACCCCATGGACTGCAGTATGCCGGGTGTCCTTGTCCATCATCAACTGCCTGAGTTTACTCAAACTCATGTCCATTGAGTCGATGATACCATCCAACCATTTCTTCTGTCATCTCCTTCCCCTCCCACCTTCAGTCTTTCCTAGCATCAGGGTCTTTTCAAAGGGGGCCAAAGTATTGGACCTTCAGCTTCAACATCTGTCCTTCGAATGAATATTCAGGACAGATTTCTTTTAGGATGGGCTGGTTGGATCTCCTTGCAGTTCAAGGGACTCTCAAGAGTCTTCTCCAACATCACAGTTCAAAAGCATCAATTCTTTGGTGTTCAGCTTTCTTTAGAGTCAAATTCTCACATCCATACAGGACTACTGGAAAAACCATAGCCTTGACGAGTCAGACCTTTGTTGGCAAAGTGATGTCTATGCTTTTCAAAATGCTCTCTATGTTGGTCATGACTTTTCTTCCAAGGAGTAAGCATCTTAATTTCATGGCCGCAGTCACCATCTGAAGTGATTTTCCAGAAGAATGAAGAGACGGAGCCAGGCAAAAACAACACCCATTTGTGGATGTGACTGTGATAGAAGCAAAGTCTGATGTTGTAAAGAGCAATATTGCATAGGAACATGGAATGTTAGGTCCATGAATCAAGGCAAATTGGAAGTGGACAAACAGGAGATGGCAAGAGTGACCACTGACATTTTAGGAATTAGCAAACTAAAATGGACTGGAATGGGTGAATGTAACTCAGATGACCATTATATCTACTACTGTGGGCAGGAATCCCTTAGAAGAAATAGAGTAGCCATCATGGTCAACAAGAGTCAGGAATGAAGTGCTGCTGCTGTTGCTGCTAAGTCACTTCAGTCGTGTCTGACTCTGTGCAACCCCTGAGACGGCAGCCCACCAACTTCCTCCATCCCTGGGATTCTCCAGGCAAGAATACTGGAGTGGGTTGCCATTTCCTTCTCCAATGCATGAAAGTGAAAAGTGAAAGTGAAGTCGCTCAGTCGTGTCCGACTCTGAGCGACCCCATACTGCAGCCCCCCAGGCTCCTCCGTCCATGGGATTTTCCAGGCAAGAGTACTGGAGTAGGGTGCCATTGCCTTTTCCCAGGAATGCAGTACTTGGATGCAGTCTCAAAAATGACAGAATGATCTCTGTTCATTTCCAAGGCAAACCATTCAGTATCACAGTAATCCAAGTCTATACCCCAACCAGTAATGATGAAGAAGCTGAAATCAAAAGGTTCTATGAAGACTTACAAGACCTTCTAGAATCAACACAAACAAAAAAGATGTCTTTCATTATAGGGGACTGGAATACAAAGGTAGGAAGTCAAAATCACCAGGAGTAACAGGAAAATTTGGCCTTGGAATACAGAATGAAGCAGTGCAAAACTAATAGAATTTTGGCAGGAGAATGCACTGGTCATAGCAAACACCCTCTTCCAACAACACAAGAGAAGACTCTACACATTGACATCACCAGATGGTCATTATTGAAATCAGACTGATTATATTCTTTGCAGCCAAATATGGAGAAACTCTATACAGTCAGCAGAAACAAGACTGGTAGCTGACTGTGGCTTAGATCATGAACTCTTTATTGCCAAATTCAGACTTAAATTGAAGAAAGTGGGGAAAACCACTACACTAGACCATTCAGGTATGACCTAAATCAAATCCCTTATGATTATACAGTGGAAGTGAGAAATAGATTTTAAGGACTAGATCTGATAGACAGAGTGCCTGATGAACTATGGATGGAGGTTCATGACATTGTACAGGAGACAGGGATCAAGACCATCCCCAAGAAAAAGAAATGCAAAAAAGCAAGATGGCTGCATGAGGAGTCCTTACAAACAGCTATGTAAACAAGAGGAGCAAAAAGCAAAGGAGAAAAAGAAAGATATAAGCATCTGAATGCAGAGTTCCAAAGAATAGCAAGAAGAGATAAGAAAGCCTTCCTCAGTGATCAGTGCAAAGAAATAGAGGAAAACAACAGAATGGGGAAGACTAGATATCTCTTCAAGAAAATTAGAAATACCAAAGGAACATTTCATGCAAAGATTGGCTCAATAAAGGACACAAATGGTATGGGCCTAACAGAAGAAGAAGATATTAAGAAGAGGTGGCAGGAATGCACAGAAGAACTGTACAAAAAAGATCTTCACGACCCAGATAATCATGATCTTGTGATCACTCACCTAGAGCCAGATATCCTGGAATGTGCAGTCAAATGGGTCATAGGAAGCATCACTATGTACAAAGCTAGTGGAGGTGATGGAATTCCAGTTGAGCTTTTCAAATCCTGAAAGATGATGCTGTGAATGTGTTACATTCAATATGCCCGCAAATTTGGAAAACTCAGCAGTGGCCACAGGACTGGAAAAGGTCAGTTTTCATTCCAATCCCAAATAAAGGCAATGCCAAAGAATGCTCAAACTACCACACAATTGCACTCATCTCACACGCTAGTAAAGTAATGCTCAAAATTCTCCATTTAAGGCTTATGTGAACTGTATATTTCACAATATGTGAACTGTGAACTTCTTGATGTTCAAGCTGGTTTTAGAAAAAGCAGAGGAACCAGAGATCAAATTGCCAACATCTGTTGGATCATCAAAAAGGCAAGATAATGCCAGAAAAACATCTATTTCTGTTTTATTGACTATGCCAAAGCCTTTCACTTTGTGGATCACCACAGCCTGTAGAAAATTCTGAAAGAGATGGGAATACCAGACAACCTGACCTGCCTGTTTAGAAATCTGTATGCAGGTCAGGAAGCAACAGCACCGGACATGGAACAACAGACTGGTTCCAAATAGGAAAGGAGTACATCAAGGCTGTATATTGTCACCCTGCTTACTTAACTTATATGCAGAGTACATCATGAGAAATTCTGGGTTGAATGAAACACAGGCTGGAATAAAGACTGCTGGGAGAAATATCAGTAACCTCAGATATGCAGGTGACATCAACCTTATGGCAGAAAGTGCAGAAGAACTAAAGATCCTCTTGATGAAACTGAAAGAGGAGAGTGAAAAATTTGGCTTAAAACTCAACATTCAGAAATCTAAGAGCATGACATCTGGTCCCATCTCTTCATAGCAAATGGATGAGGAAACAATGGAAGCAGTGACAGACTTTATTGTTTTGGGCTCCAAAGTCACTGCAGATGGTGACTGCAGCCATAAAATTAAAAGATTCTTATTCCTTGGAAGAAAAGTTATGACCAAAATGTGAAAGACAGTTCAGACTAAACTGACATTTCAGTCTTGCATTTAATTATGTTTCTCCCACCCTCTGTGTTAATCCTGGGTCAAGACCTGAAGGAGATAAAATGTCATCATCTATATTACCGATGTTTTGATATTGTTGTGGGGGGGAGCATCATAGACTATAGAGAGCCCCTGTGGAATCCATACGTATTTAAATTTTAATTTCCATTTTTTATGAAAAAACTATAAACTATGTCCAGCAACATAACAAGCTAA
Source organism: Bison bison bison (assembly GCF_000754665.1). NCBI lineage: Eukaryota > Metazoa > Chordata > Mammalia > Artiodactyla > Bovidae > Bison > Bison bison. The sequence goes on along the minus strand of NW_011494760.1, from coordinate 1,283,729 downwards.
TCCTTCCAACAACTGGACAGCTTAGATTTCGTTCTACTCTTACAGATCACCATGCACATTTGTACATAATTCAGCATAGACAATATCTCACATATACTATCAATGCTTTGCAAGTTGTGAGTTTGCCTTGTTACTTTTGGCCCCCAGCACATAATTTTGTGGGCTTCTCAGGTTGCACTAGTGATAAAGAACCCCCCTGCCAATGCAGGAGAAATAAGAGATGCAGTTTCAATCCCTAGGTTGGGAAGATCCCCTGTAGGAGGGTATGGCAGCACACTTCAGTATTCTAGCCTGGAGAATCCCATGGACAGAGGAGCCTGGCGGGCTACAGTTCATGGGGTGACAAAGAGCTGGATAAATCTGAAGGGACTTAGCACACATGCACACATATAATTTTGAGGGAATGGATTAATTTGTCCCCAGATAAGTTCTAGAAACATGAATCAGTAGATTTCAAAACAGCGACTTATTGTTACCATCACATATTTCTGAGAAACTATAGCATCACTTGTTATTTAATATATTCTATTTTTATTGTAATCTAAACTACCTCTTTTTCAGAAACAGGCTCTCAATTTTACATGTCTCTGTGCCATAGTTGACAAAAGTAATTTAAAATATATATATATATATATATATATCTTTCATCTTAATCTGTTCTGGCTGCCATAAAAAAAAAAAAAAAAATTCCATGGACTAGGTAGCTTAAACTACAGAAATTTATTTTTTCACAATGTTGAATGCTAATAATCTGAAATCATGGTTCCAGAATGATTGGGTTCTGGTAGGAATACTCTTCTGATTGCTGGTGGCTGCTTTCTTGATGCTTGCTTGAGGAAAGAAAAGATATCTCTTTTCTTCTTCTTATAAAATCGCCAATCTTATCAGAAGAGGATTGTGACATCATTTAACTCTAATTACCTCTTAGAAGCCTGATCTCCAAATATAGTCATATTGGAAGTTAGGGACTCAATGTATGAATTTTGGGGGAGTGAAATTCAGTAAATAGTGTCTTCATAATAGAAAACAAGTATAATTTCCAAGATCATAGACATTACAATTTTATTTAATTTTTACAAGTCTCAAAATATGCCTTGTTTACTTTTATACTGTCAACGGAAAAAAAATGCAAAACCTGAATGTTCAGATTTATATTTTAGTTGGCTGACAAACCTAAGGAATTAAGCCCAGGATGTAGCCTCAGCAAACTCTGAGAGACAGCTTTGAAGAGGTTAGGGAGAAGCCTGGATATATAGGCGTTTTTGTCACAAAGACCCAGTAGTCAGAACTTTGAAAAATTGCTGTTAACTAAAGAAAAACAGGCATCTAAAGTTAATGTATTCAGTGCTTTTCTATGTATGGGAAGATTCAAAAATCTGTGCTAACTGAAATCATTCCTTTGACGTGCACCTTAACTATTCAGAGCCAGTGTCCTGTGTTCTTCCAGCCTGAAACCCCTCAGGGTGCACTGTTGTGGGTGGTTGCACTGTCTGAGGGCTTGGTTGTCAGCAACTGGTTTCCTTCCATCCTGAGTTCCCTCAGGGCTCACCTTCAGGAGATACAGTGGCTTGATGGCTGCAGCATCCTTTCTTTACAGACACAGAAGACAACATCTTTCATTCATGATACTTTATTTATTTAATTTTTATGTATATATTTATTCATTCAGTTTTATCTAGAGATTAGTTGGGACAATAAATTGTTAAAGAATAGTATCCAAGAAATTTTCCCTATAAAATCTGCATGGAATTTTCTCAAGAAAAGACAGTAGCATTAAGCATATTAATTGCATCAAATAGCTTATCATTTTTTATCTTACTTTAATCATAAAGAAAATAAAACTGAAATCTGTACTTATAGTAAAAAGGCTTAACTTGTCTGTTTTAAGATTTTTATTTATCATGATGTTTATTGTGAATTGAATTAAAAGGAAAACAAGAACATTTGAAAAATAGCAAAAAAAAGTATATATATATATATATAAAATTCTGTTGCACTAGCAGGTCTTAAGTCTTCCCTGGTGGCTCATTATGCTTACAATGCATGAGGCCCAGTTTCAACCCCTGGGTCAGAAATATACCCTGGAAAAGGGGTTGGCCACCCATTGCATTATTCCTGCCTGGAGAATTCCATAGACAGAGGAGCCTGGTGGAATACAGTCCATGGGGTTGCAAAGAATCAGACACACTAAATGACTAACATTTCCACTATTTCATTTTTCTCTTTGCAGCAGGTCTTATCACCAAGATCACTAGCATGAAGGGAGGCAGGACAAAAAATGTCTTCTTCCAAAACCCTTACTTTGTGAAATCTCAGTGACATTAGAGCACTGCTATCTCAGGCAACATCAGTTATATTAATGAAAATTACATTGCATGCAATCAAGTGTAATTATTCACTCTAGAAAAAGGATCAACAGAAGCAAAACAATGCTGGCTGCCAATTATCTTTCAACATCAACTGCCCAACCAGAGTCCCGGAACTCTACTTATTAGTATTTTGTGGTTTGCAGTAAGAGACTTGAGCTCCTTGCTGTTTTTATCTCATCCTACTTGTATGTCTTAGTGGCAAAGAGAAATTTACCAGCCAAATGTACAATGAATCCAGAGTTGTAGTGAAAATTGGATTATTTTGCTTCTAGGTTCATGCAGGATTTATCTCTGAACAAATTGTTATGATTGTCCTAACAATTTTTACACAATTATTGTAGAAATAACAAATTGATCAGCAATTAAGAAAATAAAACCTCTATCATAAGAAAATAAATGTTTCATCATTCTCTTAATCTGGTCTTTGTCTAAACACATGTCTATTTTTACCTATGGTGAGATTTTATGTTGACATTTGAACATTAAGTTATGTTATATGTCAATATAATTTGTAATATTATTTAAGTTTTCACTTATCTGCCCATTATTTTATTAATACTTGTTTAATATTAAACAAGTAATTTATTAAACCCACTTAGCAGCAGCAGTGCCAAATTAATCTTTGTCTTTATTGTTTAACTTGCTTAGGATTTTTTATGTCTACTAATGTAAGAGAACTTATTTTCTTTTTAAAAAAATTAAATCGAACATATACCATCTCTTTAAATAAATTTGATGGTTTTCCAACCTTTCAACAGATCTATCTGCTTAAAAAATCTATTCCATATACCTATTTTAAAATAAATTTTGTTTGAATATCATAATATTTTTTATATGCTTTTCTCAACTATACCGTTTTATACACAATATCTGCCCACACACATAGCATGAAACCATAGGCTAGTAAGCACTGACATGTTGGAGCCTGTGAGTTTTTTCCAACAATCAAACATTGCCCATCTGTCACTCTGACAATAATCCCTTGGTTCTTGGAGGATTTGTCTTTTTCACAACTGTGACTAGGTATCATAAAAACAGATCTATTTTTTCACTGCTTGCAATGGAAACTTCATACGGCCATAACATTTTCCTCCCCAAAAAACTCTCCTTATATGTCACAGCTTTCTCTTCAAGCTTACTTAATCTTGCCATATAAACACACTGGGAGCTGGGGCAGGGCGGGGGCGGGGGGGACATTGGAAGGCCAGAACTTCTATGGTGAAGGGAGATGGACTGCTAATAAGATCAGTGGAAGGTATCATTTTTCTCTGTGAGGTGGAATGCACCAGTGTCTTTGGTCATTGTCCTTAGAATCCAGCCTTATTTTTTGTTAGTAAAATGGCCACTTGCCACAGAGCAAATGTTACTTAGCACATGCCACAGCGTGTATTTAAATGCCATCAATTCATGTGCTGGAGTGAATACACTCACTGATTTCTCATTTGTCTCTATGTACAGGCTTATGGCCTATCTACTCGTCAGGCCATTTTGTCTAAAACACGTCCCTGAGGGGTTATTGGAAGAATTTGTGGGAGAATCATTGGGGCTCCTTCCTGTTCAGACACTGCCTCGTGTGAGTCTGGTAATGGAAGGGAAAGACGAGTCACAGAATGCCGGGAGCCGGCGAGAGGCATTCCGCTCTTGACAAAGGTCATGAGGAAGGAGGCTCGGCATACGCATAGGTGGGATAGAGTCTCAGGAGTCCCCCTGGATATTCTCGAGCATCTACCCCCTCAAAAAATCAGAGTCTGCCTACTTTATTGCTTTGTGCTCTCACCTCTGACTTTACTGGGGGCTGTCCCCCACCACCATCTCTCTCTGTCAAAGAGTTAACTTACAGCTCCAATTAATAAAGTTCCTGGGCAATTAGGAGTGTTTAAATCCAAACCCCTCAGATAGCTCTCTAACTCGCCTGACAAGTTTACCTGGACTCCTACAGCTATGCATATGATTGTTTACAGTCTCCCAGCCTCAAGAGGCACGGGAAGCTTAAGATATTCAAATAGCTTAGAGCCTCTCAGAGAGTTAGAAACTGTCAGAATACAACTAGTAAAAGATTTCATTGATGAGCCAATGCTTGTTGCCAAGTTTTCACATCCCCTGAATTGTATCCTTGAATGTGTATTAATTAATATAGTTGGTATGTAGAAAAAATAAGTAGTGGCCTTAGTGTTAGCAACTTTAGACCCTTAAGGTAATAAATTCTTTCCTTTGTTGTAAACCCATTACACATCTGCCCTATAGGAATACAATTTTATCTAACACCTTCGGAAGATGGCGCCAAACCTTAAAATAATTACTCTTAGAGAAAATAAGTCTTTGTCAAGAGTCATAAAATGTTAATAGGCCTCTGTCCAGAAGATGATGTAAATCACCTAAACCATTTGTATACGATAAATTTGCAGGAAAGAAACCCTGGTTTTTGATAAGGATCAAAGACTGCTGACTTTGCATCCCCTATTATCCTCTATGTGTAACTTAGGGTATAAAAACCCCTGTTGAAAATAAAGCTATGGGCCTTGCTCGCCAAAGCTTGGTCTCCCCATGTCATTTTTCTCCTTAACTTCCAGCTGAGTCTCCATCTGGAGCGCGGAGGTCCTCTGCGACCATTTATTTGCCTGGGCTTCTAAGACCCACTCGAGAAGATGTCTAACGTGGGGCACCTTCCGCTATTCGAGAAGGCGCCTGCGGCCTCCATGGTCAGAGCTAACCTGGTGTCACAGGTTATATTGATTTTCCACGTAAACCAAGCTACTCAGCCTCTTTTCTCCACTGAATTTTCCTACTGAGCTATCCTCATTCTATTACTCTTTATATCTTTGGTAAATATTTAAATAAATAGGTCGCCGAAGCCATCTCTCCTTCGAATACCCTGGATCAGCCGGGGCTCAACCCCGGCAACAGAAGACCTTGCATTTGTTTGCAAAGCCTGCCATAATGAAATACGACAGACTGGGAGACTGAGATCACAGAAATTTATTTTCTCATGTATCTGGTGGCAGGAAGTCCAAAATCAAGTGCCAGTATAGTTGATTTCCTCTGAGGCCTCTGTCCTTGTCTTGCTCTTTGCCTCCTTCTTGCTACATAGAAAATATATATATATATTCAAATTCTTCTTTAATGTGGATTATTATAAGATATTGAATACAGTTTCCTATACTATACAGTGGGAACTTGCTGTTTATTTTATATAAAGTAGTGTGTATTTGTTAATCTCAATCTCCTAATTTATCCCTCTCCCCTTTTCCCTTCTTTTAATTTCCCCTTCTTACAAGGATAGCAGTCAGCCTGGATTAAGCCCCTCTGCCCAGTAGCATCATTTTCCTTAATATCCTCTTTAAAGTACCCATCTCCAAATACAGTTACATTCTGAGGTACTAGAAGTGAAGACTTCAACATAAAATTTTGTGGGAATACAATTCAGCTCATGATAGCTCCCTATGCTTCTCCAAGTTATTTCCACATGAAAACAAAAACACCTCACATTATCCAGCGTGGGAAAATTGTCTATTTTCATTTTTGCCTTCATAATTTTCTCATTTTTACATACTCTGATGACTATCGGAATATAAAGTGAAAGTGTTAGTCACTAGGTCATGTCCAACTTTGCAAACTCATGGACTGTATCCCACCAGGCTCCTCTGTCCATGGAATTCTCCAGGCAAGAATACTGGAGTGCATTGCCATTCCCTTCTCCAAGGGATCTTCCCAACTCAGAGATTGAATCCGGGTCTCCTGCATTGTAGGCAGATTCTTTACCATCTGAGCCACCAGGGAAGCCCCATCAGAGTACAAGAGGAGTAGGACTAGGGTTACTTGATGATCAATATTCATTAGCTTGATGTCAAGGGCACAGTGGGGCCTTCCCTGTTATTCTGATTAAATCTCAGTCTTAAGTAGGCACTATTTCCCAGAGTCTTGGGTGTAGAGCACTACCAATGATCCTACTCTCTTCCATCTATAGGTCAAGGTCCAGGACTTACTCCTGCTTTCCCATGCATGTAGAAAGGTTTTGTTTTCTGGTCCTTTCATCCAGTTGCAATAGATTTTCACCAGTAACCTAAAAGGTGACTGTGGTACTTGCTCTTTACCGAGCATTTTAAGAATGTCCTTCATAGGAGAGTTAGAAGGTAATCCAGGGTTGACTTTCTGTCTTCCTTTGCTGCCGCTTCTTCCCTAAGCCAGCACCACCTCTTGCCCTGACCCTAATCTTTCCTAAAAGTGCTAATAAAGATGAAGTTTGTAAACCTGCACATAAGTGAAAACTCCTCTTGCGTATCCAGCCTCCAGAAGTTCATATATTCTTGCCAGTCCACAATTATATTTAGCAATTTATTTAAAATACAGCTAAATTGTTTTTGCCAATGCTCAGTGGCATCTTTCTCATGTAAGCAAGTGTTTGTTTCTTATTTATTTTAGAATCTTTTGTCTTAGTTTAGAGTCATTTGTCTTTCTTTACATTTATGGTTAATTGTCTGCCCTGCAGGTTCAGCTTTCTGATGGATTTGAGAGCAGTTATGAATATGCAGATTCCCCTCATTATGTTGTTATTTTGTAAGGGAAGGAGAGAGACTATGTCCAATTCTCTATATCCTCAAAGTTCAACTTATATTGTCTTTTCTTTAACACATAAAGAATTTGAAGGAAAAGGACAGAGTTCCTATATACCACACATCCACTCATCACATACTACAGTTTTCCTTATTATTAACATTTTACATTAGTGTGGTGTGTTTGGTAAATTTGATCAATATTGATAGAGTATTATAAAATAAAATCAATAGTTTACATAAGGATACACTTTATAGTGTATGTTCTGTGGATTTTAATATATTCATATTGAAATTATAATGTCATATATGATAATGATGACACCATTATTATAGAAGGTGGGGCTTTGGTGAAGAGATTAATTCATAAGGTTGGGGCCCTCAAGACTGGGATCAGTGTCCTTACTAAAAAAAAGACACAAGACTCCTTGGCCCTTCCACCTCATGAAATTACTGAGAAAATAATCATGCACAAACCGGGTAGCGAACTCTCAACAGATACCAATTCTGATTGTATCTTGATTTTGAAGTTCCCAGCATTCAGGACCATGAAATAAAAAAAGAATTCTTCTTTTAGCCATCCAATCCTGGTAGTTTGTTATAACAGTCCTAACAGAGATCAAATTGTCAGCACCAGTTGGATCATAGAAAAAGCAAGAAAATTCCAGAAAAAAAAAATCTACTTCTGCTTCATAGACTATGCTAAAGCCTTTGACTCTGTGGATCACAAGAAACTGTGGAAAATTTTTAAAGAGATGGGAATCCAGACCACCTAACCTGCCTCCTGAGAACTCTGTATGCAGGTCAGGTAGCAAAAATTAGAATTGGACATGAAACAACACACTGGTTCCAAATATGAAAAGGAGTACATCAAGGTTGTATATTGTCATGCTGCTTATTTAACTTATATGCAGAGTACATCATGAGAAATGCTGGACTGGATGGAGCAAAAGCTGTAATCAAGATTGCTGGGAGAAATACCAATAACCTCAGATATGTAGATGATACCACCCTTATGGCAGAAAGCAAAGAACTAAAGAGCATCTTGATGAAAGGAAAGAGGAGAGTGAAAAAGTTGGCTTAAAACTCAACATTCAAGAAACTAAGATCATGACATCTGGTCCCATCACTTCATGGCAAATAGATGGGGAAACAATGGAAACACTGGGATACTTTATTTTCTTGGGCTCCAAAATTACTGCAGATGGTGAGAGCAGCCATGAAATTAAGTTTGCTCCTTGGAAGAAAATTATGACCAACCTAGACAACATCTTAAAAAGCAGAGACATTACCTTACCAACAAAGGTCTGTGTAGTAAAATCAATGGTTTCTCCAATAGTCATGTATGGGTGTGAGAGTTGGATTATAAAGCTGAACCCCAAAGAATTGATGCTTTTGAACTGTGGTGTTGGAGAAGACTCTTGAGAGTCCCTTGGGCTGCAAAAAGATCCAACCAGTCCATCCTAAAGGAGATCAGCCCTGGGTGTTCAGTGGAAGGACTGATGCTAAAGCTGAAACTCCAATACTTTGGCCACCTGATGCGAACAGCTGACTCATTTGAAAAGACCTTGATGCTGGGAACAATTGAGGGTAGGAGGAGAAGGGGATGACAGAGGATGAGATGGTTGAATGGCATCACTGACTTAATGGACATGAGTTTGGGTAAACTCTGGAAGTTGGTGATGGACAGGGAGGCCTGGCATGCTGCGGTTCATGGGGTCCCAAAGAGTTGGACACGACTGAGCGACTGAAGTGAACTTAACTGAACTTCACTATTATAGTTAGATTACTTTATGGGCCTCTTAGATGCAAAAATTTGATTACTGTATGTATTAAATCTAGAGTTAAAAGATTTTGAAGAGCTCCTGTTTCTGTTAGGTATGTGGAGCAAGTATAATGCATTGATTAAGAATAGGGGGATGTATGTATACCTAAGACCTTGATGCTGGGAAACATTGAGGGCAGGAGGAGAAGGGAGCAACAGAGGATGAGATGGTTGGATGGCATCACTGAGTCAGTGGGTAGTAGTCTGAATCAACTCTGGGAGATAGTGAAGAACATGGAAGCTTCGCATGCCATGTCCATGGGGTCACAAAGAATCGGACATGACTTGGCTACAGTCAAATAAGCAGCAAATAACAACAAATTGTTGTTTGAATAGCAAACAATAAAAATTAAAAAATATATAGTATTAAAACTCTCTTAGAAGTTGTCTAACTAAATCTATTTTGTCAAATTACCTTTTATCACCACATACTCATTGAAACAAATACGCTCATGTATTACCAAGGGTATCTTGCCCAACTAGTCCTTAACAAAGTGGTTTTATTGTTGTCTTTATTGCCTAGTAAGCTCTTCCATTCTCTCTCTTTTGAAAATTATAGTACATGCATGAATTGTCTCCATCATAGTAAAAGATCAACAACAAAAGTGATAGAATAAAAAAAGATAATGTGAGTCTTCATACATAATAAGATATTTTAGAATATTAAAAACTATTTCATATGACATTATGAAGTCAGAAAAAAATGAGTTGCATGTAAAGAAAATAAATTTATTAGAAACACATTTTTTTTTTTCAATACTGTCATGGTTTTCTTCACTTTTAACTTCTCTTATGAAGTTTTAAACCCACAAAATAGCAACCCACTCTGTTATTCTTGATTGGAAAATCCATAGACAGAAAAGCCTTGTGTCTACAGTCCAGAGAGTCAAAGAAAGTCAGACACAATTGAGTGACTAAGCATGCACACACACATGCTTAGTTTGAATAAGACCATCATGCCAGGAGGGGCCATGTACACACACCATGATTCCTAGAAGAAAGGAAATCTGCATGCCATTCACCACTGAATTTACTGCTTATCTGCAAGATGCTCACTGAAATGAAACTGTTCCCTGACTTCATGTTGTGCCTGCTTTCTCTACTTTCCTTCTCCAGGGATTACAGAGATAAGAGTCTCTTCCTTTTATAATGAGTACTTTAGAGCTCATTAGAAAAGAACGTCCTCTCCCCTCTCTCTGGTAAGTCATTTATCTCTTCTGGAGCTTATTATTATTATTATTATTTTTAATGATTTTGTTGTAAAGAGCAAGGTTTGGGTGCGTGTAACCCATTTAGTTATCGGGTCAGAAGCAATCGTTTCCTGACCAGTTAGTGCCTGTCTTTCCCCCATGATGAGTGCCTTATAAATGCTGCACTCGGTGTTTTATGGCTTTACTGCCTACCCATTTAGAGAATACTGTCATTCATTCAAATGCACACTGCAAACATTGTAGAAATTCACTGAAAATTATTTTTACTAAAAATGCCTCAATTACCTGAACTGGAAAGAAGGGAAATTGGGCGGTCCATGCAGTTCTTGGAACCCTATTTTCCCATCATTGAAAAGAAAGTTGCACTGGTCACCAACATTAAGGGATGGAGAAGGATCTCACTGGTGATACACTTGGGCCACTGGAACACACTGCAGTTCAAGAGCAAGTCTTAAAATCTAGAACAGTCCTTTTATGCTAGGCAGAGCTGCTTCGTTAATAAAGACCTCCCATAAACCTAATGGAATAGCACAAGAAACCTCCTGTACTCTTGCCTATTTATTCTTCAGAACTTGTTCAGACTGATCGCTTTTTTCTGTCCTCGTATTGTGTGAATGTGGCTCCCTTTCTTATCTCTCTCTCTATTGCACCTCATCTCCATCTATGTATCATTCTGCTTAGCACTCTACCTAGCATTCTACTTGGTGATTCTGTTGGACTTCTGGGATATTCTGGATCCACCACTGGACAGTATCCTTGATCATCCTCTTCCAAATGCTCTTTGATCTTGCAAATTTGTAGTATTTATTTACTATGTAAAACCTAGTACAGTAAAACTGAAAGTGGAATGAAAACTCAGATATGATTGGAACTATTAGACACCATGTTATTTTAAGTCTTTACACAACAAGCCATTTTATTTTTACTGATATGCTTAGAATTACCACTTACTTTGACCAAAAAAAAAAATCAAGATTTTTAGGTAAACAAGTCTATCAAGTTTTGCACTTTAATGAGGGGTGTGTTGGGGTGGGATGTGGGAGGAAGTTTCCAGAGGGAGGGAACATGTGTATACTTATGGCTGATGCATGTTGATGTATGGCTGAAACCAACACAATATTGTAAAATAATTATCTTTCAATTAAAAATAAATATATTTTTAAAAGAACCAATTTAAAAAGGTTTTCACTTTGCTAAAATGTAATGTAATGCAGGTAGGGAGAAGGCAATGGCACCCCACTCCAGCACTCTTGCCTGGAAAATCCCATGGACAGAGGGGCCTGGTGGGCTGCAGTCCATGGGGTCGCTAGGAGTCAGACACAACTGAGTGACTTCAGTTTCACTTTTCACTTTCATGCATTGGAGAAGGAAATGGCAACCCACTCCAGTGATCTTGCCTGGAGAATCCCAAGGATGGGGGAGCCTGGTAGCCTGCCGTCTATGGGGTCGCACAGAGTCGGACACGACTGAAGTGACTTAGCAGCAATGCAGGTAGAATTGTTTAGATCATTGTTCTATTTTCTTCACCCCTGAGAAACGGAGTTGGAGACTGGATGGTGACACAGTTCAATATGAAACCAACTTCTCACTTGCCTGGAAAAAAAGAAAAAAAAAGAGGAGAATAATTAATCGAAGATAATTCTTAAATATAATTCACGTCACAGGAATACACATGCTTACTTTCTAACTGTGTAGCATCCCATCTCTGTAGGTTCCATCACCATTTTGTAAGACTTAACCTTCTTCATTATGGGATGTCCACATGTATACATTCTTTTCCTCTTCCATGCTAAACAACTGCCTTGCTGAGGAACAATGTGAAGTAGAATTAATGCCACAGCACTCACAGCCTTTGAATCTGTGAAGTGTCACGGAGTTACCTTTCTCTGACAGTAGAGGGGCACACTCATGCATGTTACCATATCTGGTCCCGACATCACCTAAGCTTGATTCCATACCATTCGTGTTTTTTTTTTTTTTTCCTCAATGCCAGGTCAAAAATAATAATTATTTAGATAACTGAATTCTTCTTCAAAATGCCTTCTGTGTGATAACAAGAACATGGTGCTCTAATGCTGAGAGAATTGTTTGCTGGCTACTTTTATTCTCTGTAAATTTCTTCGCAATTTCCTTATGTCACATTGATATTTCAAAATATGTAGAATGTTGGTGAGCTTTTTCAAATTTTGCTCTAGATGAGAATTTGACCTCTTTCTTTGGTAATTTTATTAATTTAGGTACAGTAAAAAGGAAGAGTTCTACATATACAAACTAACTATCCATCTTCTGAGCTGATATCCCTGTATCTTACATTTATGGATATACTATATTACATATTACATTTAAAATTAATATATATATATATTATATTTTACTGCAAATTGATGCCAATGAATTGTTAACATATTTTGTCTTAGAATATAAACTTTCTATCAATGTCAAAATTTTAGGTACAACCAGGCTATATTTAACTTGTTATTCCACTGATATAGAAAATTTTCTTAGGGGTTAATTCTCTTGACAGCAGAACGTACAGTCCTGCTACAATCTAGAAGGCTTTAGAGACACTACATTTGATTTTCCCATCTTGCTGAGTAGTCAAGTCACATATATTAGGTTTTCCTAATTGTCACTTGTAATGAAGAAAAATGATGTTCAAGATGACCTGAAGAAGTAAACTGACTCTGATATTGTGTAAAAAGAAAGCATATAAAACAGCTGTTCATAGAGAAGCATCTGTTCTGGCAGACAAGACCTGGAGAAAACATTACCTTCTGTGCTGCATCAGGAAGATAAATTGTAAAGCAGAATTCTCAGGAGCATTCCCAGATGCTTCTTTTGAGACAAAAACATCAGCCTAGAAGGGCTTGCCAACTTACATCCTTGCCAGCCATCCAGCTTCACTTCTCTTCCTCTTTTGTGTTGTCATATTCCCAAGTAACCCTTTATTTTTGTCACTGGATTTTTCTTTCCCTTCACTGTGTGTCCACATTAGAACAGATAACATGAAGAGGACTGGAATCCAACATTTACAGATCCTTTCATTGAATACATAATTGTCTTTCTCAGTTATGTGTGACATAAATAAATATTACTACCTCTAAAATAATTGTCAGAAAGTTCAATCTTTCCCTTAAGTAATATATCTAGAAAAATATCAATTAAAAAAAAAGTTTGGTCTCTTCACAAGCAGCTAGGTCACCTACTGCATTGTTGTTCAGTAGCTAAGTTGTGATTGACTCTTTGGGACCCTTTGGACTGAAGTGCCCCAGGTTTTCCTGACCCTCACTATTGCCTGAGATGTGCTCAAACTCATGTCCTTTGGGTTGGTGATGCCATCCTACTATCTCATTATCTGTCATCCCCTTCTCCTATCTTCAATCTTTCCCAGCATCAGGGTCTTTTCCAATGAGTCAGCTCTTCACATCAGGTGGCCATAATATTGGGCTTCTGTTTCAGCATTAGTCCTTCCAATGAATATTCAGGGTTGATTTCCTTTAGGATTGACCGGTTTGATTTCTTTGATGTCCAAGGAGCTCTCAAGAGTCTTCTCCTGCACCACACCTTGAAACCATCAATTCTTCAGCACTCAGCCTTCTTAATGGGCCAACTCTCACATCTGTACATGGCTAATGGGACTTTATCAGCAAAGTGATGTCTCTGCTTTTTATTTCTCTGTCTATGTTTTTCATGGTTTTTCTTTCAAGGAGCAAACTTCTTAATTTCATGGCTGCAGTAACCATCTGCAGTGATTTTGGAGCCCAAGAAAATAAAGTTGGCCACTGTCACCATTTTTTCCCTATCTATTTGCCATGATGTGATGGGACTTAGCTTTTTGAATGTTGAGTTTTAAGCCAGTTTTTCACTCTCCTCTTTACCTCATTAAAAGAGCTTTTACTTCCTGTTCTGAATAAGTAACCATTGATTGTGAACAATATTGTTCAGTTTTGAGCTTATTGCCAAAGTGCCAGCTATAGCCTTACCCCATAGAAATACGAACCTGCCCATGAAAAATAAACAGCTGTCCAGTCAAGAAACGCCATGTGTCTTTTTAAGAGGACTTCAGCTTTTTCCATATCATTCTGTGCTTATGAGTGTTTGTTATTACTCATCACATAGGTAAAAGTTATAAACATTTAAACATTTTTGCATAAATATAATTCATGCTGTGTGAGATTTTTGAAACTGAGGATACAAATAAAGAAAATAATCACAAACATTTCTAAGTAGAGATAAACTTTTGGATACTTTCTCACCTATTTATTTACCTATTCTGTGTTCTCTCTAATATCACTACTGCTTGTGCTGAATTTATATTAAATATAAAATTCTTATGTATTGATTATTCTTCTCGAGTTAATTTTATGACTGCATATTCTGTATGGAATAACAAAACACTAAATTTTTTCAAACACTCAGTTTTAGACTTTTAAAAGTTATTCTCACTGTAAAAATGATTTTTGAAAGCAAATGACTAACAGCCACCCTGGATATGAACATAATCATTTAGTGAATGCATAAATTCAGTATGTGGCAATTCAACCCCTTTCTGGATGATCCAAAATGCTAACCAAAATAATTCCAATTAAATATTTAAATAAAAGTTGATTAAATATATCTGATTAAGTAGGTAAATTTAAATATGTAGCATAACAATGTTAAATCTTTTGCTAACACTCTTTAGACTGAAGATATGCTAGGAAAATTAAAGTGCCACAAGAAGGAATTATTTGCAGTAGTTCATCAAACATAATTCAATTTGAGAGCCTATGCTTTATAATGAAAGCTAAGTAATCTACTGCAGACCTTGCATTTCAATGAATTCTGAGGTAACCCGCTTTAGTGAGATGAATGCAGATTTTTTTTTTTTTTTTTGACAGCAATGATCGTGAGTTTCAGTGCTAAACTTTCCTTTGAGTGATTTGATAAAATTTCTTAAATTCTCTAAGGATAAGTTCTCTCGTATAGATATCTAATTGTATACTTTTTATTAGAATAAAATACAAAAAAAAAAAAAAAAAGCTTTTGAATTCTCAGACAAGGATTTCTTCATTGACTGTATATTGGGTTTACTCACACAAAGAGAAAGATCTATGACATAGAAGAAAACAAAGCTACTCTAGTTTCTGCAACCTTTATTCATAGATATTTCAGATAAGATAACTTTTAGATTGAATTAACCAGCTCAATCTCAAAAGATTTCCTTTTGGATTTATGTGTGTATGCTGATCTCTATATATGTCTACCTTTGAAAACATTTCATCACATTTGTTGATTCAAGAGCTAATCGCTGTCATGAATAACTATGTGTTTGCCATATTTTCCACTTGGATAAGTACATTTACCTTTCTTTCATGGGGCTTCAGAGAGTGTTCTGCTTGTCTACCCCAGGGAAAACAGTACTGCCAGCTGCTTCTGTCTAAGAAAAGACAAAATGTTGATAAATGGAAAGAAATAGAATTTATAGTGAGTAGTTTTCATGTACCATATTTTAGGAAGTGATTACTTTTGGGTTTGTTTGTTTTTTTTTTTTAGTTGTAATATCAGCCATAGTTTATGTACTTTAAATGTAATGCTAAATATATTTCTTAGAATAAATTAGGAATTATCCTATTATAACTGTTAATGGGGTAGGGGGGATGTATTTCCATGCTTGGGCATAGAAAAAAAAATTCAGTGTTACAGAATTCTGAAGGTGTTAAAACTGAACTTACTGATTAATGTGTTTCTGCTCACTGTTATGCCATAAAATGAATACAAGTATGTGAAATATAGGGCATCTGGACAACTAAAGAAGTCATATATATATATATGCTCTCTTCTTATTATTTGTGGTAACAAAGTTCTGTAAAGTCTTTATGAACAACAAATTAATATTGTTATTAATGGTAAACTTACACATGTCAATATTCTACAGCCCAGATATGTTTCTTCTATTCACTCAAAACTCTTGCAAATGTATTATGTATTATGTTCATACATCCTAGAATGATGACATAAAATGTGTTATATTCACACAATGGGATATTAATATAATTATGGAAATGAAAGAGTAATAATTGAATGTGGATTTATCTTTAAAATATAATATTGAGCAAATATTTCAAATGACACAAATAGATATTCTATTATTTTCATTTATATGAAATTCAGGAACATATATATATATATATATATATATATATATACACACACACACACTTATGTATACATGTGTTGTTTATATAACATATGTATTTATGTTTCCCAGTGGCTCAGATGGTAAAGAATCCACCTGCAATGCAGATGACCAGGGTTCAATCCCTAGGTTGGGAAGACTCCCTAAAGAAGGAAATGGCACATATATATATATGTGTGTGTGTGTGGGTGTGTGTGTGTATGTCAAATATCTTTTCTAAAGAAAGCTTCAGTTCAGTTCAGTTCAGTTCAGTCACTCAGTCATGTCCGACTCTGCGACCCCATGAATCACAGAATGCCAGGCCTCCCTATCACCAACTCCCGGAGTTCACCCAAACTCATGTCCATCAAGTCAGTGATGCCATCCAGCCTTCTCATCCTCTGTCATCCCCTTCTCCTCCTTCCCCCAGTTCCTCCCAGCATCAGGGTCTTTTCAATGAGTCAACTGTTCGCATGAGGTGACCAAAGTATTGGAGTTTCAGCTTTAGCATCATTCCTTCCAAAGAACACCCAGGACTGATCTCCTTTAGAATGGACTGGTTGGATCTCCTTGCAGTCCAAGGGACTCTCAAGAGTCTTCTCCAACACCATAGCTCAAAAGCATCAATTCTTCGGCTCTCAGCTTTCTTCACAGTCCAACTCTCACATCCATACATGACCATAGGAAAAACCATAGCCTTGACTAGATGGACCTTTGTTAGCAATGTAATGTCTATGCTTTTGAATTAAGCTTAGAACTTAACAAAACATTGTATTTACTTTGAGAAAGAAAGCAATATTATGCAATACCAGCACTTCTTGAATTTATCATTTTTTGGTTACATTTTGGACATATCTTTTTTGGTGGCTTCTATCACAATTTATACATAAATCCATGCTGATGTCTAAATCCTTATTCACAGCTGTATAATATGCTGTATATTTTTTTTTATTCTTGAAATTTTAGAACTGTAAAATCAATTCAAAAAATATAAAACTAAAAAAAAGTGAAATCCTGTTACTTAAACCTTTGTTCCTGGGAAGTTCATATTGTATTGGATAAAACTGAATTCTCTTCAAATATATAAACTTCCCATTTTTTGCAGTAGAAATTTGTGATCAATGTTATGTTTTTCCTTCATCTCTTGAAGTGAATTCTCCAACCATTGTTTGGTTGTTTTTTAATGTACAGAACATTTTTCTGTCGAAGTACCAAATAAAGCATGGACTTAAAAATCAAACATTCATGGATCTGGATCTTAGCTTCTATAATTATTCCCTTATCTCACAGCTCACCTGAGCATTGGGATATCTCAAGAAACATCTGCTGAAATAACAAATGTAGTTTACTCTAAGCTCCTTTCTATCACCTTTAGATTAAGGCTTTTTAATTAACAACACTATGTGATATTTCTGGGGATAAATAGTTTATAGAATATAAAGTTGTTAATTATTGCAGAGCTTGTGATATCTAATCTGTGTTCATTAGTCATGCAATATTACAACACTGCAATAAACTCTAATATGAAAAATATTTGTGAATGTCTATAATTATTTTGCTAGGATCATTTCCAAATTGGTATAGATAAATGTATGAACATTATAAAAGCATTTGAATTTGCTAAATATTTAAGTCAATATAATTTGTACATTTATCAACATGTCCTCCAGAAACCTTCCATCGCTGCATGTCAATTATAATAAAGGGCCCAACATTATTTTCTGATGCTCAACTGTTGGCAGCTTTCAAACTCCTTCCCTCTTCCTTCTCTTTTCCCTCACACCTGCATAACCTAGTTTATTGCAAGCCCTTGTTGTTACTTGTTGTTGTTCAGTCACTAAGTTGTGTATGACTTTTTGTGACACCATGAGCTACAGCACGCCACACTTCCCTGTCCTTCACTATCTCCCTGAGTTTGCTTAAACTCATGTCCATTGAGTTGATAATGCCATTCAACTATCTCATCCTTTGTCACCCACTTCTCCTGCCCTGATTCTTTCCCAGTATCAGGATCATTTCCAATGAGTTAGCTCTTTTCATCAGGTGACCAAAGTACTGGAGCTTCAGCTTTAGCATCAGTCCTTCCAATTAATATTTAAGGTTGATTTCCTTTTGGATTGGCTGTTTTGATCTCCTTGCTGTCCAAGGACTCTCAGGAGTCTTCTCCTTGAGCCCTCTCCATTGGTGTTTTTAGGGGATTAAAACTGTTCAAACCTTCACCATGGCTTCAACATCTAACTGCAGTAAAGACCAGAGCTACTTGCCCCCGATCCCTAAGTCTTGTTTTACTCAGGATTTAACCCAATGTTTTTTTTTTTTTTTTTGTGGAATTGTTTTGTTGTTTACTCTGTGAGTAATACATTTACTTTGCATCCTTTGGTGCCTGTGTGTCATTTTTCCTGATATATCTTTGTAGGGGTTGTGTGGAAGCCTGCAGGATGTCCATTTGGAATGCCAGGCCCCCAGATAAAACACTTACATTAAGTACCTCGTTTACTACAATTTGGTGAACTTGATAAGTGTAGATAGCTTTTTATTGTTTTAAATGGCTAGGGAAGTGTAATTTATTACTATAAGTTACCATTTAACATTTCAAATAAACTCATCTATTAGATGAGGTGTAGACTGTTTTGAAATAAATGCACTGAAGAAACAATCTATTTCCATACATAGTATGTGAGGAACATAGCCTTCAAGCTACAATTTCTACCCATACCATCTGCTCTTATTTAATGAAAGTCTATTTGATCTGAATGGTGTGGATAACTGCCTCAATCTCTCATTTCATTGTCATTTTGGAAGCCCATTTATTAAAAAAAAAAAAAATGAAAATGGATTGGCCTTATTGGGGAAAAAATAGGGGCCTATTTTTTTCTTTAACCAAAATCAATTTCAGCAATATTTTGCTTTCAGTAATCAATGTTTGTTTTAATGAAGAAATGCATATCCATTTCTGATATTCAAAATGCAACAGTTACAATTGATGACATTATATTTTTTAATTTAGAAAACATTTTTGTCTCTTTGGAAAGTGTAAAGGGAAAATACAAGGTTATTGGCTTTAATAATGAAAATACATATGCTGTTGTGAGAAGAAAAGAATAAAAATCATCAAGAAAAATTAAAAAAAAAAACAATTTAGGATGAGATTTTTTAGTATGAGAGTAAATATTCAGGGGAAAAGGAGGAAAGTTGACAATGACAAGCAAGGTCTTGGGTCCATTTCCAGGTGGCACACTTGGTAAAGAATCTTCCTGCTTAATACAGGAGATGCAAAAGAAGCCAGTTTGATCCCTGAATCAGGGAGATCTCCTAGAGGAAGAAATGACAGCCCATCCCAGGATTCTTGCCTAGAAAATCCTATGGACAGAGGAGCCTGGAGGGCTACCATCCATGGGGTTGCAAAGAGTTGGACATGACTAAGCATGCACACATACACATGATTGAGAATATCTCTGAAGAAGGAAAATTCCTGAAACTTAAGGCTCATCCCTAAGTCCCTATTTTAAGATGCATTTGAATACAGAAAAAGAACCTGAAGATTTAGAGGTCTGCTTTGGACTGAATATTTGTCCCCCCAGCCCAAATTCATCTGTTGAAGTCCTAACTCACAATATGATGATATCTGGAGATGGAGCTCTTGGGGTGTAGTTAGCGTAAGATAGAGTACCGAGGATGGAACCACTATCATAGGATCTGTGCTCTTATAAGAAGAAATACCAGAGTTTGCTCTCTATCATGAGAACACAGGAAGAAGGTGGCAGTCTGCATGCCAGGAAGAGAGCTCTCACCAGAACCAAGCATGCTGGAAACTTGATCTCCAACTTTCAGATTCCAGAACTATGAGGAAATAAGTTTCTGTTGGCTAAGCCACCAGTTTATGGTATTTATAGCAATTCAAGCTCATTCAAAGTCTGGTTCAAAGACTTGAGTGATCTCCATATTAGTTTTAATAATGGGGGAAAAAACTGGTCTCTCATCAAATATTTCAGGGTCTTCAAGATTGAAGAGTAATATAAGAAATAAAAAGCTATTTTAAGTTAATTTTTGATAGTTGGAGGTATGCATCACCATGTATAAATATATAGAAAATAGTTTTGTTGTGATTTTTGAAATTATAGAGTGATAAAGCTTATTATGCAGTATTTAATTGCTAAGCAAGAATTATGAAGTTTATGGTATAAGTTATGTTTCATAACAAGTGTTTGAAAATATAAACTATAACCTAGCGTATGACTTTCTAGAAGTTCCATATTTCTATTAATTTCTTTTTTTATTTTATTTTAATATTTAACTTTACAATATTGTATTGGTTTTTAATTTCTATAAACAGAAAGTTAATGATTAATTCAAAACTACTTTTATAATAGTAATTTAGTATTTCTGAGCAATAGTAACTACAGCTATTCAAATAAGCAATCATATAGCTTACATTATAGCTACAATGTAGCTCATGGTAGCTTGTGCATTCTGTGAGTGTTTAAAAACACAAATAGGATACAGAAGTTTGAGTCATTTAGATTCAGTATAATGCATTAGTTAAGTGTACATCGTTGGATTACCAAGGTTAAAATTTTTCCTCTGTTACCTGATAACTTTAAGACAATGCTATATTTCAGAGGTTAGTTGAGTAATTTAATTTCTCAAATACCTCAATTCTTTCCTCTTTAAAATGGGAATAATAGGCACTTTCTCAAAGTGTTATTTGTGGATAAAATAATGTAAGGCACTTAGAATTGTGGTTCGTACATGGTAATAATCTGATAATTATCATCTCTTTTTTTTTTACCTTTTAACTGATGTTTCCACGTGAATGTACTTTAAGATGTTTCAGTTCAGTTCAGTCGCTTAGTCGTGTCTGACTGTTTGCAACCCCATGAATCGCAGCATGCCAGGCCTCTCTGTCCATCACCAACTCCTGGAGTTCACTCAGACACATCCATCGAGTCAGTGATGCCATCCAGCCATCTCATCCTCTGTCGTCCCCTTCTCCTCCTGCCTCCAATCCCTCCCAGCATCAGGGTCTTTTCCAATGAGTCAGCTCTTCACATGAGGTGGCCAAAGTATTGGAGTTTCAGCCTCAGCATCAGTCCTTCCAATGAACACCCAGCACTAGTCTCCTTTAGGAAGAGTTGGATCTCCTTCCAGTCCAAGGGACTTGCAAGAGTCTTCTCCAAATTGTTTAGGGGTGCACATTGGATTTATTGGTTAGTCCTACATTGGAAAGAGGTACAAAAAATAGGGAAGCTGTCAGGTATTAATATCCTGGCAATTTGAGGTCTCTTGTTACTGATATTTTATTTGGATTCTCAGATTATTACTAGAGATAGTGATCTTACTTACTACACATCTGACTTATAGACAGACAGAAGGCTGGTTTCCTATAGATGAGTTATTTTCCAAGCGTGATTGCTACGTGTTGAGAATCAAGAGTTCTTATTTTGTATATGGCCTGGCCCTTGTCCTTTTGTATTCTCAGTCTCTCATATGTTTGGGACATACACCAAGAATATATTTCTAAAATTATCAAAATCACATAGCATGAAATTATGATAATTTTAAAGTATATACTTTGCTATAATTCTAGGTATAAGATAAGTCATGTTGTGTCCAACTCTTTGCAACCCCATAGGCTCCCCCAGGAGCCCACCAGGCTCCTCTGTCCATGGAACTCTCCAGGCAAGAATCCCCTTGTCCAGGGCATTTTCCAAAGTAGGGTTTGAACCTGGAGTCTCCTTGTTGCAGGCAGATTCTTTACCATCTGAACCACCAGGGAAGCACAATTCCAGGTGAAAGTTAATAATATAATTAATTGATATTATTTTAACTTTATTGTATTAATTTACTTAATGAATTCTATTCAGTCAGTTCAGTTGCTCAGTTGTGTCTGACTCTTTGCAACCCCATGAACCGCAGTACACCAGTCCTTCTTGTCCATCACCAAACTCCCGGAGTCCACCCAAACCCATGTCCATTGTGTTGGTGATGCCATCCAACCATCTCATCCTCTGTCGTCCCCTTCTCCTCCTGCCCTCAATCTTGCCCAGCATCAGGGTATTTTCAAATGAGTCAGCTCATCAGGTGGTCAAAGTATTGGAGTTTCAGCTTCAACATCAGTCCCTCCAATGAACACCGAGGACTGATATCCTTTAGATGGACTGGTTGGACCTCCTTGCAGTCCAAGGGACTCTCAAGACTTTTCTCCAACACCACAGTTTAAAAGCATCAATTCTTCAGCGCTCAGCTTTCTTTATAGTCCAACTCTCACATCCATACATGATCACTGGAAAACCATAGCCTTGACAAGATGGACCTTTGTTGACAAAGTAATGTCACTGCTTTTTAATATGTTGTCTAGGTTGATCATAATTTTCCTTCCAAGAAGCAAGCATCTTAGTTTCATAGCTGCAGTCACCATCTGCAGTGATTTTGGAGCCCAGAAAAATAAAGTCAGCCACTGTTTCCACTGTTTCCCCATCTATTTGCCAAGAAGTGATGGGACTGGATTCCATGATCTTAGTTTTCTGAATGTTGAGCTTTAAGCCAACTTTTTCACTCTCCTCTTTCATTTTCATCAAGAGGCTCTTTAGTTCTTTTTCACTTTCTGCCGTAAGGGTGGTGTCATCTGCATATCTGAGGTTATTGATATTTCTCCTGGCAATCTTGATTCCAGCCTGTGCTTCGTCCAGCCCAGCGTTTCTCATGATGTACTCTGCATATAAGTTAAATAAGCAGGGTGACAATATACAGTCTTGACATACTCCTTTTCCTGTTTGGAACTAATCTCTTGTTCCATGTCCAGAACATGTTTCATGTTCTAACGGTTGCTTCCTGACCTGCATCCAGGTTCCTCAAGAGGCAGGTCAGGTGGTCTGGTATTCCCATCTCTTGAAGAATTTTCCACAGTTCATTGTGATCCACACAGTCAAAGGCTTTGGCATAGTCAATAAAGCAGAAATAGATGTTTTTCTGGAACTCTCTTCCTTTTTTGATGATATAGCGGATGTTGGCAATTTGATCTCTGGTTCCTCTGCTTTTCTAAAACCAGCTTGAACTACTGGAAGTTCACGGTTCGTGTATTGCTGAAGCCTGGCTTGGAGAATTTTGAGCCTTACTTTACTAGCATGTAAGCTACTAACACCCTCAATTAAACTGCTTTATCGTATATCTTGTTAATTTTGCACAAAATGATGAATAGATTTAGGAAAGAATGACTGAGCTGTTTTTGTTTATCTGTGAAAGTGAAAGTGGCTCAGTCATGCCCAACTCTTTGTGAGCCCCATGGACTATACAGTCCATCAAATTATCTAGGCCAGAATACTGGAGTGGGTAACTTTTCCCTTCTCCAGGGGATCTTCCCAACCCAGATATCAAACCCAGGTCCCACATTGCAAGTAGATTCTTTACCAGTTGAGTCACCTATAAAATTACAGAATAAATCACATACCCTTAGGATAGCTAAAGTATGAAAACTAAAAAACTATTTTATAAATTTTTTAGCAATTTGGGATATATTTCAAATATCCACTCACACTTATCCTTGAGACAGCAGGTAGGAAGAATTGAAGAGGATATATCCTCATGGGCTTTGGTTCTTGATAAGGACACAAAGAAGAATCTGATGTCTTACCCATGGCAAAAACAAGTTTTTTGAAGAAAAAACAGAAAGAACATCTCAAGGAAAAAGTGGACCAAGCCAGGAGAGGCACTCACACTGGAATGATGAGGTGTAGGATTTTTTAAGACAGGACTTTTACATATTCATCTAGGTGAGCTAGATGACTGTGATCCGACAGTTTTTTGTTTTTTTTTTTTTTTTTTAGGGAAAAGAGCCTTAATCTTTATTTTATTATTATTATTTACTTTACAATATTGTATTGGTTTTGCCATACATCAACATGCATCCGCCACTGGTGTACACGTGTTCCCCATCCTGAACCCCCCTCCCACCTCCCTGCCCATACCATCCCTCTGGGTCATCCCAGTGCACCAGCCCCAAGCTTCCTGTATCCTGCATCGAACCTGGACTGGTGATTTGTTTCTTATATGATATGATACATGTTTTAATACCATTCTCCCAAATCACCCCCCCCCACTCTCCCACAGAGTCCAAAAGACTGTTCTATACATCTGTGTCTCTTTTGCTGTCTCGCATACAGGGTTGTCATGAACTGACAGTTTTGACTGATATTTGCAAGCTACATAACAACAGTCTCTATTGTGCATGTCTTTCCCATAATTCAGTCTGTTATGGTCAGATGTATGTATGTATAGAATATTTATGAACACTTAATTGGCTCTTGGGGCTTCACTGGTGGCTCAGATGGTAAAGAACCTTCCTGCAATGTGGAAGACATGGGTTCAATCCCTGGATCACGAAAATCCCCTGGAGAAGGGAATGGCTATGCACTCCAGTACTCTTACCTGGAGAATTCCATGGACAGAGGAGTCTAGTCCTTGGGATTGCAAAGAGACACTACTGAGCAACTAACACTACTAATAGGCTCTTGGCTGTCTAAGTCAGTTGAGGACATAGCTGTGCATCAAGAATGCACCTGCCAGAATCGGTGAAGTCCCGATGGTTAGTTTGTACCCACTGTGAACCTAGGACAGGGGCACACCTGAGTTGGAAAAGACTCTGTGGTTATTTTGTAGCCTGTTGGTGAGCTTTCCGGGGCTACACAGGGGCATGTCTAGGGTGGGGTTTAGAGGTCAACTTGAATTATTTTCAGCTATGCCACCCCTTGTTGCTCATGTCTAACTTTCCATCTAACAAGACCAGCTGGAGTTAAAATATTTATTTTTTCTGATTATTTATTGAATTACTAATAAAATAAACCCCTAGAAAACTAAAGAAAAGACCCTCATGATGCACATAACATTCTTTTAGTTAAAATAAATTTTAAAAAAATGTATTTTAGGGGAGTCCATTTTTTTCACAGTATGTAATGCCACACTTCTTTAGAACTGCAAAGCAGGGTTCAAAAATGCCTTACTTTTACAGATGAATTCAATTCTATGCATCCATTTCATCAAAGAAAAATTGCAAGTAACACTAATTAACTCTTATTAACATGAAAAAAGGCATAAAGCCAGTAAATGGGTAGCAAGGAAACCTTCAATTTAGTAGTAAAGAATAAAAAATTATCATTATCAACAATGGCTGCAAATTTTATTGCACTGTTGTACAAGATTTTCTGAAATAACTTTTTAAATAGAGTGACTGCTTTGGTTCAAGTTAGACATCATGATGAAATGTTATACACTGAAAATCTTTTGGTCTTTTAGTTGTGGAAATGGCTTCTACATTTCTGGAAGTGCAGCAGCAAAATAATAAAAGTAAATTGAGCTAAAGAAATCTCTTTCTAGTATTCATGCCAAACTATTTAGAAGTATATTAAATCATCATTTGAATAATTTATGGATAGTCATTGTCATGATGTGATGTGTGGTTTGTGATTATGGGCAGCTTTTAAAAATTAGGTTTCTAGACTTAAATTTAGGAAATAAATTAATGGTTAAAGCTCAGAGAACCTCATTCATGACTAAACTTTACCCCAATGCTTTCAATGTACGGAATCCAACTGTAATAGATCCCAACTTGTCCTACCCAGCAAAGAAAATCTACCGATCACAGGGTGTGGTAAAGGAAAGTACAGTGTTTATTTTAGGGCACTAAATAAGAGAGATGTTGTGCTTCCCTGGTGGCTCAGGTGGTAAAGAAGCAGTCTGCAATGCAGGAGACCCACATTCGATCCCTGGGTCAGGAAGATCCCCTGAAGTCTTGGACCCATTTCAGCTTGCTCTTTGAGTTTGGGATTTTTTATAAAGGTGAAAAGCAAAAAGGCTGGGATTAATCTTTGTCTTGTGACAGTTCTGTGACATTTCTTAATCATAATTTCAGAAGTCAGGATATCTATGATTTATGATTCTTAGGCAGGCCAGGTGGTCCATGGTGCCAGGACCATGTTGTATCACCTTGCCCTGGAGAGACTAGCTGAGCTGGTACTTTAATTATGATATCTATAGTAGCAATTTTGGTTATCAACAGCAGTTTTAGTCATCTCTGGTTAATTAGTGCTCAGTTAGCACAAGGATGAGGTCATAGGGGACAAAAAAGAGAATAAAATTTTGGACAGAGAGCTTAATAGCAAACAGTAATGGAACTTGGTTTTAGGGAGACTAAGTTTCATTAGTAGAATTGAGTGCTACTGGCCTTAGCATTTAAAAACCATAGATCCTAATTCTAAATGCCTGGCTTGTTAGAGACACTGTGAACAAAAAAAGAAAACAAAAAAACAAAAAACTCACTTTCTATTACATGTTTCTAACTCAGTCTCAGTAAATCTTCATAGAAGGTCAAGGACTGTGTTAAAAGAGGCTTTTCGGGTGAGAAAAAAGATAAAACTATGACTTTCATATAGCTATAACAATGAATAAACCATAAAATATTTTATTTACTTCATTCAGTGAGGGAAACAGAAAAATATTATTATAACTTGGCCAGAAAAGAATAAAAAAAGCAGTCATAGGTGTGCAGAACTGTAATATAGCTCAAAGACAATACAAAATTTTAAATCATATAACCCAGCAGGGTGTGCTGGATATAAACAATGCACATGTGTAAAGTAGGTCAAAGACTAGGAGGAGCTGCAGTCATGTGACCTGGAGTGGGCTATCCTCTAGGCGATGCATAGTTTTCACTGAACGCTGTGTGTGATTTTTTTTTTATATAAGAGGCTTTTTTGTTGTTAACACTGAGATAGTAATTTTCTGACTTTTATCCAGCTAGTTAAAGCACTCAGCATGTTCACTTTTAAGTTTTATATATATATATATATATATATATATATACATACATACATATATTCAGGACTGATTTCCTTTACAATGGACTGGTTGGATCTCTTTGCAGTCCAAGGGACTCTCAAGAGTCTTCTCCAACACCACAGTTTAAAAGCATCAGTACTTTGACACTCAGATTTTTACAGCTCAGCTCTCAAATCCATACATGACTACTAGAAAAACCATAGCTTTGACTAGATAGATCTTTGTTGGCCAAGTAATGTCTGCTTTTGAATATGCTATCTGGGTAGGTCATAGCTTTTCTTCCATCTTTTAATTTCATGGCTGAAGTCATCATATGCAGTGATTTTGGAATCCAAGAAAATAAAGTCAGTCACTGTTTCCACTGTTTCCCCACCTATTTGCCTTGAAGTGATGGGACCAGAAGCCATGATTTTAGTTTTCTGAATTTTGGGTTTTAAGCCAACTTTTTCACTTTCCTCTTTTACTTTCATCAGGAGGCTCTTTAATTCTTCTTCAGTTTCTGCCATAAGGGTGGTGTCATCTGCATATCTGAGGTTATTGATATTTCTCCCAGTAATCTTGATTCCAGCTTGTGCTTCATCCAGCCCAGCATTTCTCAGGATGTACTAAGTATATAAGTTAAATAAGCTGGGTGACAATATACAGCCTTGATGTACTCCTTTCCCTGTTTGGAACCAGTCTGTTGTTCCATGTCCAGTTCTGTTGCTTCCTGACCTGCACACAGGTTTCTCAAGAGGCAGGTCAGGTGTTCTGGTATTCCCATCTCTTTCAGAATTTCTCACAGTTTATTGTGATCCACACAGTCAAAGGCTTCGGCATAGTCAATAAAGCAGAAATAGATGTTTTTCTGGAACTCTTTTGCTTTTTTGAAGATCCACAGATGTTGGCAATTTGATCTCTGGCTCCTCTGCCTTTTCTAAACCCAGCTTGAAACCCAGCTTGAACATCTGGAAGTTCATGGTTCATGTACTGTTGAAGCCGGGCTTGGAGTACTTTGAATATTACTTTACTAGCCTGTGAGATGAGTGCAACTGTGCAGTAGTTTGAGCATTCTTTGGCATAGCCTTTCTTTGGGATTGAAATGAAAACTGACCCTTTCCAGTCCTCTGGCCACTATTGAATTTTCCAAATTTGCTGGCATAATGAGTGTAGCACTTTCACAGCATCATCTTTTAAGATTTGAAATAGCTCCACTGGAATTCCATCACCTCCACTAGCTTTGTTCATAGTGATCCTTCCTAAGGCCCATTTGACTTCACATTCCAGAATGTCTGGCTCTAGGTGAGTGATCACACCATTGTGATTATCTGGGTCATGAAGGTCTTTTTTGTATAGTAATACTGTGTATTATTGCCACATATTCTTAGTATATTCTGCTTCTGTTAGGCACACATAAAGCTTCTGATGGGCACAATAAAGGGCAGAAATGTTATGGGCCTAACAGAAACAGAATATTTGGAAGAACTATGCAAAAAATATATTTATGACCCAGATAATCACTTAGGATAGCCTGCTTCTAATTAGCCAGCTTGCAGCTTCCTTCTTCCAACAGCCTCCAATCAGACCATATCTGAAACCTTGCCATTTCTCTCTATAAAGCTTTCCCAGTCCCCTGCCTGTCCCTGAATCTCAGTCAGATGGAGGTGACATTGGCCAACTTCCTTGCTACTGTAAGCTTTGGATAAATACCTGTCGTTTGTTCTTACGTGGTTGGGCTTTGCTTACTTTCACATCTCACAACTATGAAACCTAGTCACTGTTAGCTAATTCATAGAGGGAAGAAAACTGAAATAGTTAAATTCAGTACTCTAAAAAATCACCTTTGAGGCCCATGTCTTTCTTGATTGACAATCTACATGTAAAACTCATGATAATTTAGAAATTTTCAGTCAGTACAACATTACTTAAATACTGATTTTTTGCAAATATTGAATTTTTAAAAAAAATCTGATTATCATATACCATGTATAAAAAGGAGTCCTCTGGTGGCTCAGATGGAAAAGAATCTGTCTTCAATGAAGGAGCCTCCGATTCTATCCCTGGGTCAGGAAGATCCCTTGGAGAAGATAATGGCTACCCATTCCAGTATTCTTGCCAGAGAATTCCATGGACAGAGGAACCTGGTGACCTATAGTCTATGGGGTTGTAAAAGAGTCAGACATGACTTACCGACTAAAATAGAAATAAGAACAAATCCTAAGTGATTGGTTTGGGGAACATGTTTGGCTTTCTCCATTTAACCCTGAGTTGGAGTGAATTGAGTGAAAGTCACTCAGTCATGTCTGACTCTTTGCAACTCCAAGGACTATACAATCCATGGAATTCTCCAGGCCAGAATACTGGAGTGGGTAGCCTTTCCCTTCTCCAGGGAATCTTCCCAACCCAGGGATCGAACCCAGGTCTCCCACATTGCAGGCAGATTCTTTATCAGCTGAGCCACTAGGGAAGCTGCCCAAAGTTGGATGTGGGATCAAAAATAGAGAAAGTGGCAGTCATTGATCAGTTCTGAGCCTCCTGTGATGATTGCTTCAGAGACTGTTCTGGCTTCTTGGACTGGTTATTATAGAGGCTGTGGCTTGAAGTTTTATTGCAATATGTAGTCTGGCCATTTTTCTGCATATTTTGTCTCTGAAAGGATATATGATCTGAACCAATTTATAACTATTTTATCTGATCACCTCAACAATCAGAACACTGTACATAAATTATACTTAAGTGTGAACATGCTGAATGCTTTAAGTAGTTGGATAAAAGTCACAAAATTATAAAATATCAGATTTAAATAGTTATATGTATATCTTTGGTTTTATTAATATATGCTTATTAATTTTATTCAATATTATTTTTGTGGTATTAAGTTATCTTTATCATTCTACATTTTACTTGTTCATCTTATCTGTTATTTTCTTATTAATTTATGCCAAATTTTTGTTCATATATTTTTCAAGGACCCAAATTTTGTTTTATTCTTTTCTAAATTTGTCTTTGCTTTTCTATTATTTTGCACTTAACTTTGCTATTTTCTTTATTTTAGTCTCAAATCTTTGTAATAAAAGCTAATATTATTTAGTTTCTATTTATGTAATTTTAAAATCAATATTGAATGGCATAGATTTTCCTCATGTGTATTGCTTTACATATGTTCTAGATTTTGACATGTTGTATCCATAATAGAATTTGTTTTACACAAAAATAACAACAGGAAATTTCACTTCCAAATATACAAGATTTTGTCATTAATTTCTATTATTTTTTCTTTAGAGCTAAAAGAACATCACATATTCTTTCATCACAATTCATTGAAATTTTTGTTGCCTAAAATAGGAATTATTTTCAGAAAATATCATCATCTATAGGAAAAATGGACAGATCAGAAAGCAGACTGTCAGAAAATAATATACTTTTAAAATTAAGTATCTTTTGAACGTATGTATATTAAGCTTTGTTCTAAATGCTGGAGCTATAGCACTAAAGAAAAGTTTAGAATGAATGACTCACATAAAATCTTCATAGTAATATTTTATGGTAAATTACGTTGAATATAAGAATATCATGAAATCAATAAAATGAAAAAATCAGAGATGAGGTGTGACTTAAGGTACTTGGAGAATGTCTTACTGTCAAAGTGTATTTGAAAAGAAAACTGAAGTGTATGAGGAAGCCATCCTTGAAAATATCCAAGGGAAATACTTTTCAGACAGAGATAAAGGCAAATTAATAGTATATTCTAGGCAATGATGAAGATTTGAAACCAGCTTCAGAGGAGATTCTTGACTTACAGATTTCCTGATTTTCTATGGTATAAATATAGCTATGGTCATTTTCAACTTACCAACATGCAGTCATTGAATTCAGACACCATGGTATAATATCTCTACTATATATGTTTAATAGATATGGATAGAATTATGATAGATATAAATAACCTTCAGTACATAGACTATATTAAATATATATATGCTGCTGCTAAGTCACTTCAGTCGTGTCCGACTCTGTGTGACCCCATAGACAGCAGCCCACCAGGCTCCCCTGTCCTGGGATTCTCCAGGCAAGAACACTGGAGTGGGTTGCCATTTCCTTCTCCAATACATGAAAGTGAAAAGGGAAAGTGAAGTTGCTCAGTCGTATCCGACTCTTAGCGACTCCATGGACTGCAGCCTACCAGGCCCCTCCGTCCATGGGATTTTCCAGGCAAGAGTACTGGAGTGGAGAGCCATTGCCTTCTCCGAAATATATATATAGATTATATAATATATATAACATGATATATATTATATATAGATTATAGCAAAATGCAGCAAAATAATTAGTAAGTGATGAGTTTCAAGTATATTTTACCCAATTTTAATATAATTAAATTTTAGTATATAATTTAATTTTTAGCAATGACTGAATTTCTGACTTTCTAAGTAGTTTTTGTTTTTGTTTTTTTTTCCTTTTTTCAATGTGACTTGCAGGGTCCCAGTTCCTTGACCAGGACTGAACCTGGGTCACAGTAGTGAAAGCCCTGAATCTGAACCACTAGGCCACCAGAGAACTGCCTGTCTTAAAATTTAATAGTCAATACTCAAATGCAGTTCTACAATACCACTGGATCCAGGAAATCAAGACCAGTCCTTGGGTAGGAATGGGTAGATAGGAAGAATAGGAAAAGTTAAAGAGGTACATGGGCACTTGCCCATGTAGGGGGCTAGACTTATATGGAGAGTTTTGCTGTTACTCTGCCTGTCTGGGGAGTATCTAGAGAGATTTTAGCAGAGAAGGAACTTGATACGTTATTTTAAAATTGTCATTATGACTTATTTTGAGAATAATTTGTATTATAGTAAATGAAAAATTAATAAAATCAATTAGGAGGATATTTCAGTAGCCCAGGAAAGATTCAGAATACTTTTTGAAGATTAAATATATATATCTCCTGGTTTAGTCTCTCAGTCCTGTCCAACTCTTGTGACCCTGTG
The DNA here is from genome assembly GCF_000754665.1 of Bison bison bison. Classification (NCBI taxonomy): domain Eukaryota; kingdom Metazoa; phylum Chordata; class Mammalia; order Artiodactyla; family Bovidae; genus Bison; species Bison bison. The sequence continues at coordinate 1,251,826 of NW_011494760.1, read as the reverse complement.
GACTACCGCCTTCCAGGCTCCTCTGTCCATTGGATTCTCCAGGCAAGGATACTGGAGCGGGTTGCAATTTTCTTCTCCAGGGGTTCTTTCCAACCCAGGAATTGAACCCTGGTCTCCTGCATATTAGGTGGATTCTCTACTGACCAAACTACCAGGGAAGCCAAATATATATATATATATATGTGTGTGTGTGTGTGCTGTGCTTAATGACTCAGTCATGTCTGACTCTTTGTGACCCCATAGGCTATAGCCCATCAGGCTCCTCTGTCCATAGGGATTCTCCAGGCAAGAATACTAGAGTGGGTTGCCACTCCAGGGGATCTTCCCATGGGATCTCTCAGGGATCTTCCCAACCCAGGGATCAGACCCATGTCTCCTGCATTGGAAGTGGATTCTTTACAGTCTGAGATACCAGGGAAGCCTGTATGTATGTATATATATGTATGTATATACATATACAATTTACTAAAAAAATAAATGTGGAGTGTGAGAGTAAGAAAGGAGTCAATGATTTTGACCTTGAGTTTCTAGAAAGGTGAAGTTGTCAACTGAGGTGGGGTGGCAATGGGTAGAACATGATGATGTTGGGTTAACTTTGGAACATTCTAAGTTAAAGTGGCTATTGTGCTTGTAGAAACGATGAGTAGAGGTGGAATATATGAGTCTGGAGTTTAAGTGTTTGAATAACTGACTATAATGGAAGACTTTACTCCCAAATGACTTTAGTAATAAAGGCTTAATAGTAATTCAATTACTAGGTAGATAAGACAAGCCGTGCCTTGCATTAAGTAGGAAGTATTTAAATGATCACCCATGTGCATACATAGGTATAACTATTCTGGCTTTGTGGGGGTGTAGACAGTTCTAAGTTAGTGATGTTGGTGAGATATATAGAAATGTCTTCTTTTTTTTGTTTCAAATGTAGTCTTTCAGCTTTTCTTCCTCAGTGACTGGTAAAGGTTACAGTAACTCAAGCCAATTCTGTGCTTTCTAATAACACATTCAATCTATTCCCTCACTGTCTTCAAGGGAGAATTAAAAAAAAAAATTAATATCTTGGTTTCTCCACCCAGTTATAGGCTGAAATAGAAACAAAAATATGTTGTAGTGATTACTATATATATACGTGTGTGTATATATATATATATATATATATATGGATTAAAAAAAAATTTTGTGTTTATGTTTAACAGCAAATGTTATTTTCAGGTCCTAAAAACAAAATTGTGCCTGTTTTTTACAACTAGAAAATAGTTTTAAAAGCACATTAATATTCTAATAGTAATTTCAGAAGCGTTATCTAATTTAATATTTGTTGTTTAGTTGCTAATTTGTGTCTGGCTCTTTGTGACCCCATGGAGTGCAGCCCACCAGGCTCCTCTGTTCATAGGGTTTCTCAGGCAAGAATACTGGAGTGGGTTACCATTTCCTGCCTCAGGAGATCTTCTGGACCCAGGGATAGAATCTACATCTCATGCATTGGTCCGTGGATTCTTTATTGCTGAGCCACCAGAGAAGCCTCCAGTTTAATTCTTGGAATAAGTTTAACATCATTTTGGTACTACTTTCAGCTTTTGAGGCCTGGGACCAATTCTGATTTTATTTGAATAAGTCCCTCTTCACGTTGGCTGCTACTGAGTGGTAACCGGAAGTCAGACTCTGGTAAGGAACCTGGGGGATATTAATATTTACAACACTTGGTTCTGATACACAATACAAAACAAGACCAAAGTATCTGCAATTCTAGGCATATAGGCAGACCTCATTTGTATATTGTGTTGAACAGAAGAGAACTATTTAATTATTCTTATACTTTGCTAAATGCTATCTCGTTCAGGGAATATAAGAATATCTAATCACTTCTATTAAAACTAAGTACACTGAATCTATTAAAATAATAAAAATAAGATGCATAGAGGTCAAAAGAAGAGAAAAACTGTAGTTGCTTGGATAAATCATGAAAAACTTTATTAGAGAAAGCAGTGTTGAGTTTGAACTTGACGAATGACTAAAATGCCAGCAGATGGAAGCAGTAGTTAGACTTCATTAAGCAGAGAAGTATAGTGTGAGCAAAAGTTCAGATTTTGGAAAAAATAAACAATGTATGAAAAATAATCAAGTTTTGCTGGAATAAAGTTCAGGCTAGAGGAACGATGCACATCTAGATTGGAAAAGACTGATGCTATTGGAAGGCTTAAAGGTTAGTGAGAGATCTTTTCATTTCTGTAAGAATTGTAATTATTTACAGGTTTTTGTTAAGAAAGTGAAATGTTTGTAAACAAATTTGGAAAGTAATCAGTTGAGTAATCGTTGAAGAACTTCAATCAGGAGATTAATGACATAAGAATGGAAATATGAAGTACAGTAGGAATTTTAGAGGTAAAAACCACAGGAGTTGGAAAATAATGGGATATAAGAGACAAAAAAGAATAATGAACCAGCATTAACTGTGGAGTCCTAAGTGACAGAGAATATTTCTGCAATTTGGAGGAATAGGGAAGTTGGGGACAAATGCAGATGTCGAGTTGGGACATGTGATATATTACACAGATGGTATTTGGGCACCAGACACCTGTGTCCTCTGAACAATGCATGAAAAAGAGAGGGTTGTAATTATGCACCTTGAGTGTTTTCAGAATAAAAATATTGAAACATATGAAAATGGATATGATTTGGTGAAACCTAAAAGGAAGATTCCACATACTTAAACTTTTCAGCCCTATTTAGGCCATCTTTTATTTTAAAAATACCTTCAGTTTTAAACTTCGTCTTGTCCAGTTTATTATTCTTTTCTTATGAGAACTAAATTGGTTATCAAAATAAGATTCTCTTACACTAACTGTGGTGAGACTGCTAAGTGCCCACCTTATAGCTTCTCCTTTTTCTTACCACTAAAGTGAAAGTGTTAGTTGCTCATCAGTCTGACTCTTGCAACCCCATGGACTGTAGCCTGCCAGGCTCCTCTGTCCATGAAATTCACCAGGCAAGAATACTGGATTGGGGAGCCATTCCCTTCTGAAGGGGATTTTCCTGATCCATGGATCAAACCCCAGTCTTCTGCCTTGGGGGCAGATTCTTTACCATCTGAGCCAACTAAAGTCTGACATTATTTGTAGTGTCACTGAGTCCAGCTTTAAAAATTTGATAATAAAATTATTTTCCCCCTTCTTGTCATGTAACACATTTTGGCCAATGGGATAAAAATGGAAGTCCCAAGGGAACTTCCCAAGCCTCGGGGCACACTTCCATTTTGTCCTTTCCTTTCTTTATGCCTGAGACACTGTTGTGATGGCTGCTAGATGGCAATCTGATACTGTGCTTTAATCCTGAACTCTCCACTCTGAGTTTCCTGTATGTGAGAAAACACTACAGTTATAACTTAAAGGCACCACTTTGCAGCCTCTTCTTGTTCCTAGTTGGATACAAAAGGATTAAATGAACTCAGTGATTCTCTGTGCCAAAACTGTCATGATATGAGTATGTGGATTTATTTGTCATTACCATGAAAGACGTATAAGTTTTAAGAGAAAAATCTAAGCATCTCATGTTAAGACCCATAATTGAAATGGCTTAACAACATACATTAAACTGGACAAGATTTTTAAGGGTACTATTTGAATGACAGGACTGTTTATTATTTTTAAATAACTACTGTTTCCTATTTTAATCACCTTATTTTTTATGACTGAAAACCAAACACAAAATATTTTTGTGATATTGAGTTCTGTCAGAAGATCTGTCAGAAGAAAAGGGGAATAAACAGCTCATGCATGTATCATGAGCTAGTATTTATTATGTGTTTTACCAAGCATTTTATATGGTTAGTAAATATAATCAAAGTAAATATCATCAAAGTAAATATTCCAGCAATCACAGATATCAACTGAAAAGGCATCATACCCTGATGTTTTTTTATTGCATATTCCTAATATGCTTATTTGGTACAATGTGAAATGCGTGCAGATACACTATGTAAAGGTAAAAATAAGGTAGAGTGCAAATACAATATAGTAACACTCTGGAGAACTGGAGGCATGGAAAAACATTAAAACCATAAAAACTGATTACTTTATCTTGACTCTTTTGCCATTTTTCCTTGTCTCCTTTGTGCAGTAATCAAATGATGTTTAAAAACCCCGAATTTGCTCTATTAAAATTTTAAAAAGAAAAAAATTACAAATTTAAATATTGAGGGCACTCTAAAACTCCCAAACTAATGAAAATGATTTTATTTGATCAATGAAAAGAAAAGAATATTTCTCATCTATCAGTTCAGTTCAGTTCATTTGTTCAGTGTGTCCATCTCTTTGTAACCCCATGGACTGCAACACGCCAGGCTTCCCTGTGCATCACCAACTCCCAGGGCTTGTTGAAACTCATGTCCATCGAGTTGGTGATGCCATCCAACCATCTCATCCTCTGTCGTCCCCTTCTTCTGGCTTCAATCTTCCCCAGCATCAGGGTCTTTTCCAGTGAGTTAGTTCTTCTCATCAGGTGGCCAAAGCATTGGAGCTTCAGCTTCAGCATCAGTCCTTCCAATGAATACTTAGGACTAATTTCCTTTAGGATTGACTGGTTGGATCTCCTTGTAGTCCAAAGGACTCTCAAGAGTCTTCTCCAACAGCATAGTTCAAAAGCATCAATTCTTCAGCTCATATTTAGTAAATGTTTATTTTCTATATTATCAAATGAACAGAAGGAATAGGAAATATGTTTAAAGTCCAACTCACATTCTGAATATATTTGTATTAACCATTCAACAACAACAACAGAAAACAAATTAAACTATTCTTTTTGAAGGGAGGGAGCTTTAAATAATAAATATTTATTGATATTAGAAGGGGCTTCCAAGGTGGCACATTGGTAAAGAAGTCACCTCCCATTGCAAGAGACACAAAAGACTTGGGTTTGATCCCTGGGTCGGGGATCTCCTCTGGAGCAGAAATGGCAACTGGCTCCGGCATTCTTGCCTGGAAAATTCCACAGATAGAGGAGCCTGGAGGGCTACAGTTCATGCAGTTTCAAAGAATTAGACATGACTGAGTATGCATGCTAACTACCTATTGATATAAGAGGAGGGAATCATGTGATAGTATGGTTATAGTTAACTTTATACAGCTATCCTATTCTAATGCTTCACACAAGAAAAGAGCATATAACCATATAAAATGCTTGGTAAAATGCATAATAAATACTACCTCATGATACATCCATGAGCTATTTACTTACCTTTTCTTCTGACAGAACTCAAATGTGGTCCTGGTGTTCAACCCTTCACCACAGGACTTAGACAAAGTCACCCTTACCTCAATGGCAGTTATCAGATCTGATAAATTTAAAGCAGTTATTAGAGTTCATTAATGTTTCCAGTAATTGAGTTAGTCATGGACTTGCAAATATGTTTTAACCAAGAAAAGCATTAGAGATATCTGCTAGAAAGGCTTATGAAAGTTAACCTCACTCTAGAGGAAAGACATAAAGAGGTAAGGGGAGGAAGAGAGAGGGAGAAGAAAAGAAAACAAAGATTAAGAAGAAAAAAAAGAAACAGGAAGAGGAGGGAAGGAGAAGGATGGAAAGAAGGAAGTCCATAGTAGTGTGTGCATGCGAAGTCGCTTCAGTCCTGTCTGACTCTTTATGACCCTATGGGCTACAGTCTGCCAGGCTCCTCTGTCCATGGAATTCTCCAAGCAAGAATACTAGAGTGGGTTGACATGCCCTTCTCCAGGGGATCTTCCCAACCCAGGAATTGAACCCCAGTCTCCTGAATTGTAGGAAGATTCTTTACCATCTGAGCCACCAGAAAAGCCCAATGGGGCATTACCTCTAACCAGTTAGAATGGTTATCAATTGATAAGAACTAGCTAGCATTAGAGGGGATGTGGAGAAAAGGGCACATTTGTGCTCTGTTGATGGGAATGTGAATTGGTGCAGGTACCATGGAAAACAGTATGGAAATTCCTCAAACAATTAAAAATAGAACTATCATATGATCTGCACCCACAATTCCACATCTGTGCATTTATCTAAAGGAAACAAAAACACTAACTGGAAATATATATATGTACCCCCGTGTTAATTGCAGTATTATTAACAATAACAAAGATGTGGACATAGCCAAAGTGTCTATGAAGGGATGAGGGATAAAGAAAATGTACGTAAATACAACAAAATATTGGTCAGCCATTAAAAGAAATAATAATAAATCTTGCCATTTGCAACTGCATGGACGGAACTTTAGCTCATTATGCTAAGTGAAAAGTCAGAAAGACAAACACCATACGATTTCACACACACGTGGATGGAAGTCACTGTGATTTCCAATGTAACTTATGGTTCAGTTTTAATAAAGAACAATGGTTCAGTTTTACCTTGAAGAACAAAAGAATCAAAGATTATATGCCATGTTCCTCTAATTGCTCACATGTCTCAAGCTAGATGAAGTCAGGTTGTATAAGTACTATACATGTCTAACACACCACAGGCCAAAAAGCCTTTCAAAGATGAATTTGGAAAACCAAATATGATAGTGTTAACCCATTTTTTTAGCATGTTTCATGTCCTTTATTATATTCTGCAAATTATTTGAACCACAAAGAAGCTCTTCCTAAAGCAACAGCAAAATCATTGCTGTGGTTTTTTCTGTAATAAGCTCAGCTGGGGAGTAAGTAATAGAAGCAGCAACAGAACTGATAATCAATATTGCTCCTCTTTTGTATGATTGATCACCTGGCTCAGTGTTACCATTATGGAGAATTAAGTATTGACTTAACGTCCTTATTTGGAAGCAAACAAACAAAAAAAAAAATAGCAACTTAATTATGAACTACTCCTGGGGAACTCTGAGAGCCTCTGGGAAAGTATGAAATATATTAAATGAATTAAGTTATAATGTGGTCATGCCTAAAATGTGTTGGTGTGATTTTTTTTTTTTTTAACTTTACTTTAGCTTGAAAAGTATGAAAGTGAAAGTGTTAGCTGCTTAGTCAGTGTCTGACTCTTCTCGACCCTATGGACTGTAGCCTGCCAGGCTCCTCTGTCCATGGAATTCTCCAGACAAGAACTGGAGCGGATTGTCATTTCTTTTGTTTTTGTTTTTTTTTTTTTTTTTTTTTTTTTTTTTTTTTCTATTTTTATTTTTTAGCTAGATCTTCTTCACCCAGGGATCAAGCCTGTGTCTCCTGCATTGCAGGCAGATTGTTTACCATTTGAGCCACCAGGGAAGCCTAGGATAAGAGCAAATCCATGAGGAGAAAAGATGTCCCAATTGTTTTAATAAGTTAGTAATCTGGCCCCATCACTTCATGGGAAACAGATGGGAAAGCAGGGGAAACAGTGTCAGACTTTATTTTTTGGGTCTCCAAAATCACTGCAGATGGTGACTGCAGCCATGAAATTAAGATGCTTACTCCTTGGAAGGAAAGTTATGATCAACCTAGATAGTATATTCAAAAGCAGAAACATTACTTTGCCAACAAAGGTCCATCTAGTCAAGGCTATGGTTTTTCCAGTAGTCATGTAGGGATGTGAGAGTTGGACTGTGAAGAAAGCTGAGCGCCAAAGAATTGATGCTTTTGAGCTGTGGTGTTGAAGAAGACTCTTGAGCGTCCCTTGGACTGCAAGGGGATCCAACCTGTCCATTCTAAAGGAGATCAGTCCTGGGTGTTCTTTGGAAGGACTGATGCTAAAGCTGAAACTCCAATACTTTGGCTACCTCATGGGAAGAGTTGACTCATTGGAAAAGACTCTGATGCTGGGAGGGATTGGGGGCAGGAGAAGAAGGGGACGACAGAGGATGAGATGGCTGGATGGCATCACCGACTCAATGGACGTGAGTCTGAGTGAACTCCGGGAGTTGATGCTGGACAGGGAGGCCTGGCATGCTGCGATTCATGAGGTCACAAAGATTCAGACACGACTGAGCGACTGAACTGAACTGAACTGAACTGAATCCTACATAATGAACTTGTTGCATTTAGAACCTTAGAATGCTATTTTCATGTGTGCTAAGTTGTTTCAGTCTTGTCTGACTCTGTGCAGCCCCGTGGACTCTAGCCCACCAGGCTCCTCTGTTCATGGGATTCTCCAGGCAAGAATGCTGGGGTAGGTTGCCATTTCCTTCTTTAGGGGCTCTTTCCAACCCAGGGATCAAACCTGCATCTCTTATGTCTCCTGCCTTGGCAGATGGGTTCTTTACCACTAGTGCCACCTTGGAATGCTGCTTAAATTGATGTTAGAATCACTTTATATAAATAATTTTATTTTAAAAAAATCATACAGGGAAATTAGAACTGTCCATTTCCATAGTCTCTAAAATATATCTGGATTATGATTATGACACAGTGCACTCCATTCTAACATTTACAGTTGGGTCCAGCCTTCCAGAGCTAGCATGTCTACATATGTTTTTCACCTCCATGTTATAATCTAGGACGGCAGATTCCACAGCTAGACATACTGCTTTTAAATTTGGGCTCTGACACTTAATGGCAATACAGTTTGCACCCAGTTATCCATCTCTTTGGGCTTGAGATTCCTTTCTTGTACAATGGATAAAAAGTATCATCTTCATCAGGTTTGTGTGAGATTCAGTGCAACAGTCTATGCTACTAAGTCACTTCAGTCGTGTCCGACTCTGTGCAACCCCATAGAGGGCAGCCCACCAGGCTCCCCCATCCCTGGGATTCCCCAGGCAAGAACAATGGAGTAGGTTGCCATTTCCTTCTCCAATGCATGAAAGTGAAAAATGAAACAAGTCGCTCAGTCCGCGACCCCATGGACTGCAGCCTACCAGGCTCCTCTGTCCATGAAAAGTAGTTAAATAGTGCTTGGGTTTATTACTCATATGCTGCAATTAACTTTGTGCTAATCTGTAATTTGGGTGGTGACAATATTAACTCCTTCCATGCAGTTTTTGAAAAGTCCGCACATAATTCACCTTAAACACACCTCTGAACCTGTATTCTTATTGTAGTTGTCATTCTTCCTTCACTTGCATTCAAATCTTTTTCTCTCTCTCTTTTGTATGATTCTTCCCAACTGGTTTCTTTCTTAGATCTGCAAATTTCTTTGGGCGATTTGATGATTGACATAGAGCAAAGAGATCTTAAAGTCCTCACTCAAAGATAATTTGCTTAACTAATAGCCCTGTTAGTTTCCTGAACAGCCTCGCTTTCCATATATCTCATAAAAAGAAAGACAAAAATAGAGCACTTTATCTGATTTCAAAACAATATCTATTGTCTTGGAAAGAGACCTTAAACTTGACAGGGTAGTAAACTGTTATCTGTAGATATATTTCCTTTAAATCAACTATTTGTCAAAACTGTCAGTTTTTAATACACTTTCTGGCACTGATTAAGAAACTTGAATTTTCTTAGTGAATCACAAGAATCTCTCCATCTTCCTTAAAACCTCAATAAAAAAGGTTTTCTACATTTGAAAATAGAAAATATTAGTAATAACACAAACATTGTACTTAACACTTGACTGAGATATCAGGCTTTCCCTTGTTTACAGAGCTGTTATTTATAGCTCACATTTACATGGCATAGAAAAATAAGCTATTTTTCCCTTGGCTAATAGTCAATATTAAAAGCATCTACTCTTGATCACTAGTTACCTTAGAGAATTTCCTACTTTCTCAAATCTTGTCCTGCAAGCTCAAAACCAGTTAAGATTTTCAAATACAATAAATCTACATAGAAATGCAAGAAAAACTATTTACCAAGAAGATGAGACTGCCAAATTTTTATTCATTTCAAATGAAAAAGTAAAAAAAGTAAATGTAATTATATAACTTTCATATTAACACAAAATATGCATAATTTTTCTCCAATCACATGAGTAATCTAGTCATCTCAGTAGAATCTTTAAAAACTATGCAGTTAAAACAAAGACAACCATTTAATGTTTAATCATATTAATGTATTTATTGTTGCAATTCTCTCAGTTATCTCTCTTGCTGTATTAGCCATAATTTGGGTTGTTGTTTTAATTATCCTTACCTGCAACAACCCTCATAAAAATAAGCTACAATATCAGTGATTTATAAGACTTAATATTTTTCCCAGTGTCGAATATGCAGATGGCTCCAGAAAATTTGGTTCAGGCCTTTGGATGGATTTAGCTCTCTTCTCGGAGAAGGCAATGGCACTCCACTTCAGTACTCTTGCCTGGAAAATCCCATGGACGCAGGAGCCTGGTGGGCTGCAGTCCGTGGGGTCGCACAGAGTCAGACATGACTGAAGTGACTTAGCAGCAGCGGCAGCTCTGTCCTACCAGTCTTCTCACTCAGGATTCAATCTGACAGAATAGAGATTGCCAAAAGGCATGCTCCTTTCAAGGCAGAAGACAGGAAACAGAGAAACTAAGCCTACTATTAGTGGCATAGGAAAGAATATTTCTTCCATGAAGGAAGGAAGAGGACAGTGGACATTTGCTCAACAATAATATAATCTAGCACAGATGGCTTCTGAAAGCATTAGCACATTTAAATCTTCTTTCTTTCTGTGATGGATAGCAAAATTGCCAAATTTCTCATTGACTATTCCTTCTTTATATGTTTCTGCACTAGTCTATTCAACCGTGCAGACCAGAGAAACATTTAATTTCCTAGATAAAATTTCATTCATTCCTCTGATGAAATTTGTGTGACTCAAACTCATTTTCCTTAAGTAGTTCTTGGTTTGTTGTTGCCTCATTGTAGATCCCAAGCAATACTAAATAAAACATGGAGTGAAAAGTAATCTTAAAAGTGTTAGTCACATCATGTCCGACTCTTAGTGGCCCCATGTATTGTAGCCCACCAGGTTCTTTATCCGTGGAATTGTCCAGGCAAGAATACTGGAGTGGGTGGCTATTTCCTTCCCCAGGGGACCTTCCTGACTCAGTGGTCAAACCTGAGTCTCCTGCATTGCAGGCAGATTCTTTACTGTCTGAACCACCAGGACTTCCTTAAATAAAACATGATTCAGCCATTATTGCTTGAAAAACAAATAGCCATGTCTGTACTAAATGGAGACCAATGTTAAAGTCAGCATAAATTTTAAATATAATGTACAGTTATGAAATGGTAAAATTTGGGGGATAAAAACAAAACACAAGTCAGATATTATAATTTTTGAGATGCCACCTAGCAGATATTGGTGTCCATGGCCAGAGTTGACGAATAAATTGTGTTCTAATAGATAGTGTCCCCTGTAAAGTTAATCATAGAGACCTCACTATTTACAACTGCCCAGTTTTTTTTAAACAAGGCTTGTTAATTATTCTCAAATAGTCTGCAATCCTTGACTGTGATAAAGTTTTTCCTATATTATCTTAAATTATCATTGCTATTAAATTACTACTGCTGTAAATTATTAAGCTAGCTTTTAGTACATGGAGAACAAGCGCAAACCAGGAGTCAATAAAGTCATAAAGTATGTGAAGCCAAATTACCCTTTGATATTTCTTTGTTTTCTATCGTCCCATATATCCAAATGCTTGATGAAAATCTTCATTGGATGTCCAAGCAACATGTGTTCAAACTCGCAAAGTAAATTTGTCGTGTTTTCTTTCGGTTTGCTTCTGTTGTATTTATGGATCTCTTTTGCATTTTCATTTCCCTAGCAGTAATGGATGGCGTAAAAAGCAAATTACATAGAACTAAAAAATACATTTGTTAACAAAGAGATAGAAGCTAAAATTATTATCTAGAACTCAGTAGAAAGAAGCAAAGAGAGGAAAAAGATGAATGAGATGGTAAAAGAAAAGATGATAAAGAAAAGTCTAATCTATCGGAGTCCTAAAAAATGAATAAGAGAGAAGATAGCAATGTTCTAAAGTTAACATTAGAAACATTGATGATAACAAAAAAGAAACCCAAATTTATAAAGAAAAAGTAATTTAAAAAATTGTAAAACACCTCAAAATGATATTGTGAAAATGTCACTTTGATTGGAAAAACATGAAAAGAATATTCAGTGATATTTCTAACACAAAGCCCTAGAACAAAATACATATAAAAGTTAATGAATATGGATCAAGAAAACAAAGTTAAGAATAAGAGTATCATAAACCCTTAAAGATAGCATTAAAGAGTGGAAACCCAGATTTGGAAGGATGGTAACATGTTGATAGAAAATATAGTAGCAAAGTCTTCAAATTCATGTTATTTCCTTCCCTTTAGTTTCTGTCAATTGTATTAACACAAAAAATTTAGAGAATAATTATTAAAGATTATTGTTGGAGTAATCGAGGATTGAGTTTAACAAGAGAAATAAAAGTTGCTTTATTCTCTATGCTAAGTACTTACATCTGAAAAGTTGAGTTGGTTTAAGAGAGATACAAGCAATTGAAGCTATAAATTTTAGGAAATGGTGGAGGGCATGGAAGAAAGTTATCTAGAAGGAAATATGTAAAAAACTATGGTAATTGGGAAAAGTAATTAGAGATATTTGGCATTGATTCTGGCAAGAAAGAAAATAAATACAGTAATATCAGACAGATGAAATCCAGTGAGCTACTTGTCAGGGTTGAAAAGTTATTTTTGAAGGGAAAAAGAAAAAACCTGAGGCTGCATCAGGGCTGTGTAGAGAAAATGCAAGATATATTGAAATATTGGAACTTATGACCTTAAAGATCTTGGCCAAACATGATGTTAACAGAATGATCGATTGTGTGCTAATGGCTACAATTATTGTGCTAAGCTATGCACATTGTGAGGGGAAAGTGAAATCAGCTCATTTTTAGCTATTATTTGCATCATCATTATCACTATAAAATGCTTTACTCAGCTATGAAGTCACTTATAGACCTACAGTTTGTATCATTTAAAACTGGACAAAATCCTGGAAAATATGCTTAAGAGAATAGTTTTGCAGGGCAAAGTGATTTCCTTGATGACCCAAAAGATCTTACCTGTCAGTAATTTCTTCAGAACAGTGAAGTAATACTTAGGGTAATTACATTATATAGCAAATTATACTACATATCTCTTATATGCATTATGTTGCCATATGCAATATATTCTGTCCTGTTTTTTTTTCTGTAAATCAACATAATTAATCTCATTTTATAGCTTCTCTTAGTTCATATATCTTCTAATTCATCATATTTGGTAGCCAGATAATCACACCACTTTTCTATAAAAGAACAACAGGGCACAAGACACCTTTTCTTATAAAAGGTTTTCCTTCAATAGGAAATATATTTAAAGCCAGTATATTCTTAACATAAGAATAAAATTCTGGTCAGGTACCTGCAAAATGTAATGGCAGGATTTGATTATCCTGAACTCCCTTCCCACTTGAAACAGAAAGTCATAAAAAACAAAATGTTAAAAGAAAAAAAGTAAAAGGAACAAGCTAAGTTCAAAATAAACACAGAGCAGTCAGTGGGTAAAATATATTGGTATAATGGGTTTGAATCAAAAAGAAGGAGGAAAAGGCTTTACTTCTCTGGAGTAATAGGAATTTAAAGCGTCCTCTAAAAGGTGAGATCATGCTGCGGAGTCCTTGAAATCAGAAACTGAGAGCTCACCCTCTCTCTCTCTCAGATAAAAACAGTTAGAGGAAAAAGAGAGTCTGATAGGCTGTGTCCCACTTTTTTCTAATGTGTATGTAGTGTTTCTTCAAATAGTTTAGATCAGTGTTTTTAAAAATTATTTACCAGTAAGAATCTCTGTTTGAAAGGGATCTTGGATACCCATTTACAAAACAAAATCAAACCAGCCCTCATTTAAGCATAAGAAGTGTTTGGCATTTAACTTTCCATTCTAGATATTTCTTCCCCTCTGCTGTAAACCTTGATGAGGTTTACAAAATGCTTTGGTTCTAGAGAATTAAATTAAAAAAAAAAAATAGATCGTAGAAAGATCATAAGTAATTATCTTTATGTGATATAAATAATATATTCCACAATATTTTTAGGATTTGTTTTTCAAAATGAAATGTAAACACACATACACACATATACACACACACAGAAATTACTTAACAATAAAAATATCACCTCCTCTGAATTGAAATCACTCTTAATTATAATTATTTGCTATAATAATTGTATCTATTTTAAAAAATGTTTTAAACTCAAGGACAATGCTTATCTAACCTTATAAAACTGAGAAACTTCGTAAAGGAAGACTTGTCTTTTTTCCCTCTAGGACTGAGGAACATAGATTGAAATGATCTTGAACATTATTGCACAATGTTTTATTAAATTAAACTCCAAAATCTCAATTATCTATGGTGTTTTATTTTTATGTTACTTTAATTTTAAAAATTACTTTAGAGTTTATTTACTGATAAACCATGAATAATTTCAAGAAATTACTGATATTGCCCTGCATGATTATTTTTTTAATAAGAAATATGTATCTGCAGCTTTTGGAGAAAATTGAGACTACTTTCCATCATAGATAAGGACCAGTAATCACACAGGTAATATTTGAGCCACAATATGATATACAGTTGGGTAGCATAATATATCACAAGTACAAAACTGAGTACAAAGGACAACAGTATTATCAACTTGAGTTCAGTTATTGATGTCCTGGCAATGCCAACATGAGTATTAATTATAATTTCATGGGAACAGTGATTCTGAGGCATTTTAGCTATGAGATTTCATTTTTTATTGTCAGTCTAACCCAAGCTTATGCAATGTGTAACATTTACCAACTGTGATAAAAGTTTTAGTGATGATTCTGAAATCCTTTTGCAAGGACATATTCTTTTATTTATTTTGCTGAAATAGAGACAACTTTTTTATTAAATATCTGATACAGTGCACATTATATTTGTATATGATGTTTCCACTGTGCTCTATTTACTTACAGCACATTGAAATTTTGTGCTTAAAACATATATTTTTTAAATTTCTCTGAATTATTCAAAGAAAGCATGGTAAGTTTCTTGGTGATTTATCTGAGATGGTTATATGATATATAGTGTTCACTCTGTGTCTGATGCTCATTAGGTGTGTCTTTTCAATATCCTATATTCTTTAATTCTCAACTTTATGATTCACATTCTGTAGTGTTCTAGGGGGAAAAATTTAGTGTGATAGCCTTGTTCCTTTTGCCTCATATTTAAGACTATTCCCTAGTCCTTAGTAATCTCATGTATACCTAGAGTTTAAGCTGCCATCTTGAGGTTGTTAACTTTTAACTTCAGGTTTTACCTCTTTTATTCATTTAACATTTAAATATATACTGTATGCACATTTTGAGCTTTGCACAATGTAAGGCAGATAATACAGTGGTCAATGAGGCAAATGCATTTTCTATTTTCATGGATATTACATTCATTTGCAGGTATCAGAAAATAAACAGAATCTAGACTTCAACTTTGAGTAAGTTGTTATGAGATGTTTGTCAGACATCTAAGTGGAAGTGTCAGGACGACTGATACAACTGAGCTGTTTCTACTTGGCTGATCCGTTGCCACCACAGGTAGAACATAGTTAAAACTGAACTTGTTATTATTGAACCAATCTGATTTTTTCTTTTTTTAAACTCACAATCTTTGAAAATAGTAGTCTTCTGCATTGAGACAATCATCAAAATTGGGTATCATTCTAGACTCTATTTCCTCCACTCCCCGCAATGAATCAGTTACTCAGTCCTCCAACTCAACCTTCATATACAGGTCTCTGCATCTGTTCCTGCCATATTTATGTGTAACCTGGAGCATCATGACACATTGCAAACTCACCTCTCAGTGTTTATTAGGCTCTTCAAAGAATCTTCCTCCAATATAGATTTAAGTCGATCTCTTGCCTGCATAAATATGAATAATCACTACATTATGTACCAAATACAAACTCCAAAGAATGAAATAAAATCCCTTCCATTATCTGGCTCTGTTTCTACCTCCAATTTGTATTTCTCACTTGGCCTTATCTACAACTGCATGCTTCAGGCACACTGATGTTATTTTGCTTCCCCAAATCTCTGCATGTCATATAAATTGACTTAGTCTTTATCTCTGCCTTGAATATGCCTTATACATTTTTCATTTTTTTCAATTTATCCAACTTATCACTTCCACACTGACTTTTTCCCCCTACTTCTTGTTGATTGTGTTATCAGCTGTGAATCTCCTATCTTAGAGGACACATTTCAGTTGGCATTTTTTCAATGCAAGGCATAGAGATTAATGGGTTATGTTATTAGAATTGTGCAACAGTCAATAAGGAAGAGGTGGTTCTTACAGCCAGAGTCTATAACTCTTCATTCTTTCACAGTCTGCATGACCTAGCTATATTCTGAATGCTTTGTGCTTTTCATTACTCAGTTGATTCTTTAGCTTCTGTCCCTCACTCCAAACCACATTCCCACATTATATTGAATCATCACTGTTTCATCACTGCCCTCTAGTCCCAAGATTTGCTCATGGTTTTTCTGCTATCGCTCACGTGATTCACTGCCATAATATGTCCATTTCTTAGTTTAACATTTGAAAGACATTATGAATGACTCAGCCCATGTTTTTATAGATCGGGTGACAGATTCCACATAGATCACTGGGTAGTCTCCACATTGGTTATTCTTTATTGCTTACCATGTTGTGAAAGTGAAAGTGAAAGTGTTAGTCACTCAGTTGTGTCTGACTCTTTGTGATCACATGGACTGTACACCGGGCTCCTCTGTCCATGGAATTCTCCAGGCAAGAACACTGGCGTAAGTATCCATTCCCTTTACTAGGAGATCTTCCTGACCCAGGAAGAGAACCTGGGTCTTCTGCATTGCAGGCAGAGTCTTTATAATCTGAACAGACAGTGGCAAAAGGGACAGTGACTCTAAAAGTTTCCATCAGGAAGGTGTATGGATGAGATAGATTGAGATCAGTGGAATACATTTCAAATTTTAATTATTATTGTGCACATCTTGTCTTTTCCAGTAACTAATACACTTCTAATGTGTTAGTCTCACAGTCATGTCTGACTCTTTGTGACCCTATGGACTATAGTCTGCCAGGCTCCTCTGTCCATGGGATTCCCCAGGCAAGAATACTGGAGTGGGTTGCTATTTCCTTCTCCAGGAGATCTTCCTGTCCCCAGGGATTGAACCCGGGTCTCCAGCATTCCAGGCAGATTCTTTACCATCTGAGCCACAAGGGAAGCCCAATGCACTTCCTAAACCTGATCTAATCATCTTGTGTGTGTTACTACCAAGGATACTCATATTCTCTCCACACACACACAAAAGGCAAGACCATATCCAGATGTCTTTGAAATGTGTTCATTCATGATAGAGCCCCAAATTCTCAAGATATATTCACCATTTTTATAATAGTTCACTCTTATTCAGACATCTTTTCTAGATACATTGGGAGCCTGTAAGACAAATAACAAATGTGAACACCAACAACTCACATATACATAATAACTGGAAAAGAACAGAAGAAGGAAGTACATTTTCCCATTCAGGAAAGGATAGAAAGACATCCAGGACATCCTTACACTCAGTTCAGTTCAGTTTGTCACTCAGTCATGTCTAACTCTTTGTGACCCCATGAAGCACAGCAGGCCAGGCCTCCCTGTCCATCACCAACTCCGGGAGTTTGCTCAAGCTCCTATCCATCGAGTCAGTGATGCCATCTAACCATCTCATCCTCTGTCATCCCCTTCTCCTCCTGCTTTCAATCTTTCCCAGAATCAGGGTCTTTTAAAATGAGTCAGTTTTTCACATCAGGTGGCCAAAGTATTGGACTTTGTGCAACACTCTGGTTGGCACAGAAACAACCACTTTCAGGATAAAATATCTACTTGGCCAGTGAATAATATAAGCTTTCCTTCTTTTTCCTTCTTTCCTTCTATTATTTTTTTTCTTTTGGTGTTATAGTAGAATGAATTCCTCCGATAACACATCTGACTCTTCAAGTTTGCACACTAGGGGTATTCCTCCACAAGACAATGATTCTCTATAGCATCATGTTTATAGCTGGAGCTGACATTCTTTACTCTGAGACCATAAGTTGGCACTATGAGCACCTGGTCAGTTTGATTTGAGTTTAACACAGACTAACAATCACCAAGTTGGACTAGATCTAACTAAAGTCTTCATAGAATTAGAGCATTCTCACCAGGATTACATTCCACCTAGGCACCAGTCATTACACTAATCATATCTGAAAACCTTCTATGGCTCTGTAGTTGCCCTGCCCAACCCTCCCTCACTTATCCAAGTGTGACTTAAAAATGCCAACACACCTAGGATCCCAACAGGGAATAAAGTAGTCTCCTGATTTTTGGAGCATGTGTCCTGTAATTGTGTCTCTCATACTCGCATATGGTCTTCCAGAAGCTTCTTTACAACTGGGAAGCAAATTCTTTGTATTTTTTTTTTATATATTTATTTTTAATTGAGGTAAGATTGGTTTATGGAGAAGGCAATGGCACCCCACTCCAGCATTCTTGCCTGGAAAATCCCATGGAGTGAGGAGCCTGGTGGGCTGCAGTCCATG
>NW_011494760.1:1231273-1233277 GCF_000754665.1 Bison bison bison | reverse complement strand
CCTGGAGAATCCCAGGGATGGGGGAGCCTGGTGGGCTGCCTCCTATGGGGTTGCACAGAGTCGGACACGACTGAAGTGACTTAGCAGCAGCAGCAGCAACATTGGTTTATAACTATATAAGCTTCACATGTTCTTAGCGCAAATTTCTGAGTAAGAAAACTTACATGAATGATATCTTTTATCTGAGCACAATAACATAGCTGACATTTCTATGAGTCACACATCCTTACTAACGTATGTACCTGCTGATCTGATCACTGTGATTATGAAGGTGAAGTTTTGGGTGAAATGGGAAAATCAGACTATTGAAGAAATAGAGTATATAGAAGAAAAAGAAAAGGGAAAAAGACAATAAATCAATGGTTTTCGTTAGAAGATAAGATCGGTAGAGAAGATATAAAGAAAGTAATTCCAGTTTGATTTTATAAAGTTTATATTTAAAATATATTGCTCTCATACTGTTTTCATTCTTTTTGAGACCCCAGTCCATGTCTGATTCACGACTCTATAGTGTCAAATAGAGGAATACTGAAAAGAAAGTAAATCTATACTGTGTTCTTCACAATGACCATCAAAATATTAGAGAATAAGCATCATGCTTCCTTGGTGGCTCGGAGGTTAAAGCGTCTGCCTGGAATGCGGGAGACATGGGTTTGATCCCTGGGTTGGGAAGATCCCCTGGAGAAGAAAATGGCAACCCACTCCAGTACTCTTGCTTAGAGGAGCCCATGGAGTGAGGAGCCCAGTGGGCTACAGTCCATGGGGTCACAAAGAGTCAGACACGACTTACTGACTTCACTTTCACTTTCTTTCAATGCAAAAAATGGAAAACCACCTTTCTAAATTTATCACAAGTATTTTGACAAGCATATTTTCAAATGTACCTTGTAAAATCAGGCAGCTTCTTTGAAGTTTTTAAACAATGATTTCTGGCACTACCTATGTAATGGAAAACAATTGTAAAGCAATGTTTTATTAAGTAGTTAAATATGTCCTGTTACATATTTGATCAAATTACTTGTGTTCTGATCTGCCTATTAAACATAAAAGCAATACTTGTTAAACAAGGTAATTAATTGGAATTTAGCCTTTATGTTCTTCACTTTTTATGCTCTTCTAAAAACATGTGATTACTATTTTTAAAATAGTGACATTGATAAGTTAACCATAATTCTGGAATACCCCACTTTCAACATTTTGCTTATATTACATGTGTGTTAGTTCTCTTAGAATGAGGATAGGAATGAGTGAGATGGGCAGGTTGAGAGGTGATAGATTCAAATGTTCTAGGTATAATTAAATACATTTACTTATTAGAAATACATTACAAATGGAAAATAATAGGATAAGAAATAAGAAACATATGTATACTTTTCTAATTAAATATGGAAAATGCCACATATTACTTACCTTTTTTGTTTTCAACACATGGATTTTACTTGGACTAAAGCAAAGCAATGGAATACAAACCATAGTAGCAAAGAAAGAGTTTATATTAATTATTTTCATTAAGATTTGAAATATGTCTAAAATTAACATTTATATAATTAGAATGGTGGACATGAGATTGAAATCCTGGCACACAATATAGAAATTATGGAAAAAATATATATATATTTAAAAGATGAGCTTCTAAGAGAGGGCATGAACAGAATTAACTCACTGATAATAGTTACTTTATACATGGGCCTTCCAATAAGAGCTAGTATTAAATATTTTTTCTAATATAGAAAACTTTACATCTAAAGATTATCCAATTTTGTTAACAACCACTGACTACACTGAAGCCTAGCAGGGTCATTTGTACTTCCTGACCTGCCTCATTGCTCAGTCTGTAACCACTTGTTCCTGTCAATATAGTCATACTACTAAGATTCAATCACTCTCAGAAAGATTCAGAGGGGTGGAAACACTCATCCTCCTAAGAGAGTTTGAGGTTGAGCTGATAAATGTATTTTTTGTAGCAAAAATGTAGTATTTTAGATGACTATATATCTTATTTTG
>NW_011494760.1:1230773-1231173 GCF_000754665.1 Bison bison bison | reverse complement strand
TGGTGGATTCATTTTGATATTTGGCAAAACTAATACAATTATGTAAGGTTTAAAAATTAAAAAAAAAAAAAGACGAAAAAAAAAAGAAAAAAACGAAAAAAAAATAAATAAAAAAATAAAATCAGAATAAAGCTAAGTTATCGAAGTGATACATATAAGTCTATGAATGATGGAAAAGTCATTTTTTGAGTCTGAGAAAATATATCAGGTACTGAGTGAAGCTTGACTTAGTGGGCAAGCTGGTACCTAGATATTACCTATGGTGAAATAGTTACTCGGGTTCCACTTGTTATGGGTAATGAAATTTCAAAGCACTCCTTTTCTCAATTGGAAAAACTAACTCACCAAATTACTTAGTTCTTGTATATAGACTACAAGATGTCATTAATTACAGTCTGTG
>NW_011494760.1:1228549-1230673 GCF_000754665.1 Bison bison bison | reverse complement strand
TAGATGACTATATATCTTATTTTGAATTTTCCCAGCCTTAATTCAAGTCTCGATAGTTTTTTGTTTAGTTGCTCAGACATGTCTAACTCTTTGTGGCCCCATGGCTTCCCTGTTCTTCACAAACTCCCAGAGCTTGCTCAAACTCATGTCCATTGAGTTGGTGACGCCATCCAACCATCTCATCCTCTCTCGTACCCTTCTTCTCCTGCCTTCAATCTTCCCCATCAACAGAGTCTTTTCTAATGAGTAGACTTTTCACATCAGGTGACCAAAGTATTGCAGTTTCAGCTTCAGCATCAGTCCTTTCAATGAATATTCAGGATGGATTTCCTTTAGGATTGACTCATTTGAATTCCTTGCAGTCCAAGCTACTCTCAGTGTGTCTTATCTAACACCACAGTTCAAAAGCATCAGTTCTTTGGTGCTCAGCTTTCTTTATGGTCCAACTCTCACATCCATACATGACTACTGGAAAAAAAACATAGCCTTGACTAGACGGACCTTTGTTGGCAAAGTAATGTCCCAGCTTTTAATACGTTGTCTAGGTTGGTCAAAACTTTCCTTCCAAGGGGCAAGTGTCTTTGTAATTTCATGGTTGCAGTCACCATCTGCAGTGATTTTGGAGCCCAAGAAAATTAAGTCTCTCACTGTTTCCATTGTTTTCGCATCTATTTGCCATGAAGTGATGGGACCCGATGCCATGATCTTAGTTATTTGAAAGTTGAGTTTCAAGCCAGCTTTTTCATCTCCTCTTTCATTTTCATCAAGAGGCTGTTTAGTTCTTCTTTGCTTTCTGCTATAAGGGTGTATAATTTTTGTATTTGAGGTTATTGATATTTTTCCTGTCAATTTTGATTCTAGGTTGTGCTTCATCCAGCCTGGTATTTCGCATGATGTACTCTGGATGTAAGTCAAATAAGCAGGGTGACAGCATACAGCCTTGACATAGTCCTTCCCCAATGTGGAACCAATCTGTTGTTCCATGTTCAGATCTGACTGTTGCTTCTTGACCTGCATATAGGTTTTGCAGGAGGCAGGTAAGGTGGTCTGGTATTCCCATCTCTTTAAGAATTTTTCACAGTTTGTTGTGATCCATACAATCAAAGACTTCAGCATAGTCTATGACACAGAAATAGATATATTTCTGGAATTATCTTGCTTTTCTGTGATAGTTTACAATTCAACATAGAAAGATAAATCTACAGATAAAATGAAATTTCTACCTCACTGCCTTTGCTGCTGCTGCTGCTAAGTCACTTCAGTCGTGTCCGACTCTGTGTGACCCCATAAATGGCAGCCCACCAGGCTCCTCTGTCTCTGGGATTCTCCAGGCAAGAACACTGGAGTGGGTTGCCATTTCCTTCTCCTGCCTTTAGGAACTGGAAAAAAGATGAACATGAAACATATTTTTAAAAGCAAGCTATGAAAGAGACCATACATGTAAGAAATCTCTTGAAAACCATAGCTTATGATTTATGAAGATTATTTTTAATTGATTGTTAGCAAAATTCCCCTGTTGCTTATCTCTTCCTGTAAACCTAATTTCTAATAGAGTGATTCTTTTTCATTTTTTCCTATAACATTTTGATGCATATAGTCTGAATTAAACAAAAAATTCAACATTAATTTGTACTATTAATTTAATTTGGGAATTCTTCTCATGCTTTAATTAAAAATGCTGTAAGAATGGAGACTTCTAAAGAATTTTGACATATTTTGTTTTTAAATTCAATATATTGGTTAATATATATATATCAACTTAAGCTTCTAAACCTTATGGAATTTCCAACCAGTTTAAAAGTGACTTTTAAGTGTGAGAAAATATAATTTTAGGATAAAATTCATTAGGAAAATCTTTCACTTCTATCTATTGTACTTTATAATATTTAATAACAAGTTAAAAAAAGGAAAATGATTTTTATTCATACAAGAGTGGTGAGTTAAGTATAAGAAAGGGTTACAAATGACAAGAAAGCTATATGGAAGTATTCTTAACTCTCTTTCTTAGCATTTCTGTGATGTTTTAAATCACATATATCCCCTTGAGTTAAAACAAGGAAGGATTGACCAGGAAATCAATTCTCCAGCCTTTAGATTAAAATCAGAATACCAGGTTCAATGCAC
>NW_011494760.1:1224540-1228449 GCF_000754665.1 Bison bison bison | reverse complement strand
TCCTTTTCTCAATTGGAAAAACTACTCACCAAATTACTTAGTTCTTGTATATAGACTACAAGATGTCATTAATTACAGTCTGTGAATCTTTGTCTTTTCTGTTTGAGTACACCAGACAAGCATTGCTACCCACAATTCTCTATTATCCCTTGTACTGTCTAGGCTGGTATCAATCAGATGAATGCTTAATAACAGTGATTCTTGTTGACTTAAGAGTCTAGATTCCACTAAACAAACAATGTAATTGAATATTTGATAATTATTGGTTGTTTGGGAAAGCTAGATTTTCACTTTTGAATAAAGCCCCTAATTAGTCATTTCTTTCCATATTTTCATGACAAACACACGCATGAGCAAACACACACATCTAATTATGTAACAGAGATGGCGTCTTTTAACAATGCTGATTTACAATTATTTTCAAGTTAGGTTAATCTTTACACAATTTTCCTGTTGCCCATGTCAAAAATCTAGAGTTACTTTAGATGAGCACTTCACGCATTTAAAGAAACACATGTTCTATAGATAATATCTTTTATAAGCCTCTTTAATTTGCAATTCCAATTCCAAGGCTTTGATTAATACCTATCATTTCTTGTCTTGTCAATTAAAAAGTCTTTTATTTGGTCTTTTGGCTTTCAATTTTGATTTCTCTCAAAATACATTATCGATACAAATACCAAAATGAGCCTCCTAAAATGAACATCTAATAATGTTATTCCCTTGATATAAATTTTTAACTTATATGATTCATAACCAGTAGTTTAAGTCAGGACCATTTCTTAAGGTTATTAAAATAATAATTATGATTAAAAATACTGATTTTCAAATATCTACATATTCCAGATTAACTGAGTTAGAATCTCCTATTTGGGTTAACCAGGGTCTATTTTTATTATTTTAAATATAAATTAAGTC
Source organism: Bison bison bison (assembly GCF_000754665.1). Taxonomy (NCBI): domain Eukaryota; kingdom Metazoa; phylum Chordata; class Mammalia; order Artiodactyla; family Bovidae; genus Bison; species Bison bison. The sequence continues at coordinate 1,227,531 of NW_011494760.1, read as the reverse complement.
AATGCATACTCTGCATCAGGACTCACTGGTTTAATGGCCAGCTATCACAAGGTAAAATGTGATTTGACTTACGTGGCTGTTTAATATATGAATTCACTTAGCTTTCTGGCCGTGTATACTATGCCAGAGTAATACCGAAGTGTTCACAGTTCTCTAAACATACAATGATCTTTAATTCTTCAGTGTCTTTCATCTACCTGGATTGCCTTTCACTGCCTGGCCCATTGGTTGATGTCTATTATTCCATTAACAGCAATTCTCAAGGCATACATCAGCATTTCTTTCATGGAACAATTCTTCCACTGCAATCAAGAGTGCTGTGCTTTATCTATCTCCTGTCTGTGCCTGTCTCCTTCACTAAACAATCATTTCCTGAGGTTAGGGACAGTGGCTCATTTCTTTATATGGGCAGTGTTGTAAGCATTTAGTGACTGACTGGCATATGGTAAGAACTCAGCAAGTACCTTTGAGCTACTGGATGAAAGAATGTGTTAAATTGTTACCATTTTTTTAAAAAACAAAATCAATTTCCTTTAGAAAAAAATGTATTTTCTTTAATAATAATTACTATGAGGGAATCAATTGATGAGTACCTACTACCTGTATTCTTTTGAAAGCATAATTGCACAAGGAGAAAAAAAGAAAAAAAAAACACCACATTCTATTTCCAGTTTTCTTGAATTCTAAAGGTACATTTATTATTTATATTTTCAAAAATTTCAGCTTGACATTGAAAGCTAGGTCAAAATGGTAGATTAATTAAATGTTTAAAAGTTAAGAGAAAATTATAAACTAGAGTTAAAACTTGGTAATTATTATGGTCTCTTAGATATCCTTTTAATTAGTAAAATAAACCATGTTTATAGTGATAGATTAGATAATTTAGGAACGTCATAATAAAATAAATTAACTTTGAAAAGAAAGATTTTAATTCTTACCTAGATTGGAAGGTTCTCTATGCCTTTTTCAAAATTTTGACATAATACCCATGTGAAATAGCTAGAAACAATATGCATTTAAAAGATATGTATTCTATGTAAGGCTAAACAGGTTTGAAAATTAATTATTTTATGGTGACTGCTATAGGTTGAATATTTGTGTCTCCCTAAAATTCATATGTTGAAATTCCAAAGTTTATATGTTGAAACCTAATTTCCAATGTGATGATTTTCAGAGATGGAGGTTTTGGCAATTGATTAGTTCATGAACACAGAACCTTCAAGAATGAAATTATGTGCCCTTATTATAAGAGACTCCAAAGAGCTCCCTTGTCCTTTTTGTCATGTCAAACCACAGCAAGAAGATGGTCATTTATGAACCAGAAAAGGAGAATATCACATCTGTTATATGTGGAATCTAAAAAGAAATGATACAAATAAACTTACAAAACAGAAGCAGACTCCCAGACTTATAAGACAAACATGATTTACAGGGGAAGGAATAGTTAGGGAGTTTGGGATGGTCATGTAGACACTGCTATATTTAAAATGGATAACCAACAAGGACCTACTGTATAGCACAGGGAACCTCTGCTCAATGTTATGTGGCAGAGTGGATGGGAGGAGGGTTTAGAGGAAAATAGTATATGTATATGGCTGAAAATGTTCACTGTTCACCTATCACAATATTGTTAATCAGGTATGTTGTTATTGTTCTGCTGCTATGTCATGTCTGACTCTTTTGGGACCCCATGGACTATAGCACTCATTCCACGCTCCCCAGACTTTCGCTATCTCCTGAAGTTTGCTTAAATTCATGTCCACTGAGCCGGTGATCCTATGAAATTCTCCAGGCAAGAATACTGGAGAGGGTAGCCTTCCCTTCTCCAAGGGATCTTTCCAACCTAAGAATCAAACCTGGGTCTCCTGAATTCATTAACATCTGAATCACCTACCAGGGAAAGCCTTAATCAGCTATATATCCAATACACAATAAAAAATTCAAAAGAAAGAACACATTTTTTTTTTTCTATTTTAATCATGTAAATCTTACACTTACCTGGTTTATGCAAATTTAATGAGTTAAGGGACAGGGGAGAATGAGTCCTCCATAGGACTCATAGAACTCCACTAGTATATCAGTGTGGCCTTACTGCAGGGGCCTCAGTTTTTGACTTGTTACAGCAAGGACTGCACCTCCTTTTCCATGAAGTGGTCTTGAGATTAGAGCTCTAATCAAGTATACACTGGGTGTGGGCCATCTCTGTGGACTTGTCTGTGAGGAAAGGTAAAATGTTTGATGATTTTTAACAATATGCCACAGCTTGAAACTCTTGTTATTGATCCAATTATTAGATAGATTTAGATATTTTGATTTACTAAATAGATAAAAAGCTGCAAAGACAATGCAATATGTTCAACGGTCGCTTCTGAAGTTTCATTAATTTTTTTTTCCATTGATTTAAAATGCTAGGTAATTGCTACATTGAGCTCTAACATAATTAGATCAAGGATGGCCAATTTAAAAAAAAAAAGCTTATAGGAAAAAGACTGCTGAGTATGAATGTTGAATGAGTGAGAAAAATATGAGCTTCTCAATTAATTTAGAAAATGGAGAAGTTTCTAATGTCCTTGGTCAGAGGTAAGTGAGAAAAGGAAAGCTAAAAATAAAATGAGAGTAAGAATGTGGTCTTATCACTCTTGATGTGGTGAAGATTAAATTGGGTAAGCAAAGAAAACACGTTTGAATAGACAAAAAATAAAATCTATGCCAAAGCTTTTATAAATAATGAATTCTCTGTTAATTCTCTGATTAACAGAGAATAAAGAGAAACATCATTTGTATTTTTCTCTTACTTGGTAATTTTAAAGTATTTTTCTAGGGGTCTGTGATAGCAATATTTTTAAAAGTATAGTTTTCTAACTAACCTTTGTTTCCATCTCAAAGCATTTGAAAGTTCAACTACCTGTGGCGGATTCATTTTGATATTTGGCAAAACTAATACAATTATGTAAAGTTTAAAAATAAAATAAAATTAGAGAAAAAAATAAA
>NW_011494760.1:1216220-1224440 GCF_000754665.1 Bison bison bison | reverse complement strand
TCAAAGCATTTGAAAGTTCAACTAGCAGCTAGTTTGTGAAATAACCACAGGTGCTCTTTAAAGTAAATTAGATGTCAACTTAATATTCACTGAAGCTGTTGAATGCCCCAAAGTTTCTAGACTAAACACTTTTTCCACTTCTTGATTGGAGAGCCTGTTTAGTCTGAAGGTTTAATCATTTGCCTTCTCTAAAAACAACATGTAATTCTTTTGTCCAGTATCCTTTTTCAGTTGACATAACTTTATTTGCAAAAAGTTCTATGTTGTTTATTCAAAGTAAAACAGTTCTTGGATTAGGGGAGTATAGTCCCTCACAAGCGCTTCCCTGGTGGCTCAGCAGTAAAGAATCCACCTGCCACTGAAGGAAATAAGATGCGGGTTCGTAGGTTCCATCCCTGGGTTGGGGAAATCCCCTAGTGTAGGAAATGTTAACCCACTCCTGCATCCTTGCCTGGGAAGTCCCATGGACCAAAGAGCTTGGTGGGTTACAGTTTATGGTGTCACAAAAGAGTCAGACACTATTTAGCAGCTAAACAACAATAGCAAAAACAGAAACCATAGGTATAGCAATAACAAAACCAGAAACCTCATAAACCTTGGTCCACTGTTCCCAAGAGATTTGGGCTAAAACCAAGTTTTATATAGTAGGCGTTAAAGTAGGCCTTGAAGAAATAAGGGAAAATTGACTAGGAGATCAAGAATATGTCTATAAGGCCAACAGATTCTGTTTTTTAGAGCAATGTAAGCTAGAAGAGGGTGACAGAAGATGATATGGTTGGATGGCATCGCCAATTCAATGGACATGGTGAGGGACAGAGGTATGGCCGTGGTATAGCCCCATGCGGTCGCAGACTTGGTGGGCACAACTTGGTGACTGAACAAGACCAATAACAGACTATCTAAAGCTGATCTGAAGGATTGTGATTGGTGTATATGGGCTTTCCTTGACAGTGTCTTCCATAAGTGTAGGCTGACTTAGCTTAGGTTGTGATGTGAGCCTGGCCACAGGGAAGGTCTCAATTTTGTGATCCTGACATACGTATTAACTTTATCACCCCTGATATCCATTCCTTGGAGGTTCCCACCATGGACAAGAAAGGCATGAAGAAGTTGAGGCACTAACCTCCCCTTTAGCACTTTGACAGAGCTACTGTGGTTATTCTAGTCATTTGACATCTGTAAAGTGTTTGTGAAAAGTTTTCAATTCTGTGTATAAGTTTGAAAATCAATACTCTAAGACAGAGAACACAAAATGGCATGAAAAAGAAGACGAAAACTACAGACAAGGTATTTTTGTGTCTTGCACACTGTCTTTAATATTGCCAACTTAGACACAGAGAGTCTGCATTCTCGGTTTAGTTTTTTTTTTTTTTTTTTTAAGGGAAATAGCTACTATACATGACTTACATTTCTATAATGCAATAATTGGCTGGAAAAAAGTAACAACAATCCAGATAAGAAAGACTCTGCATTCTTAGTCCCTTCTCCTCCAGTAATTGCCATCATTCAGAACTCTTCATGACCCTCCAGACTCACTTATTTGTACCACTTATTAAATGCCTATACACAGTTGGATTTGTTAATCACTAGGTTGTTATCTTCTTACTGAATTATGAATCAACAAGCAAAGTATATCACATGTAAAATATAAAAATAAGAACAAGATGGATAATTGAGGATCTTTTTACTTTCTGTTTTTTTTTTTTTTTTTGCTTTATTTTGCAGTGGATAAAAATCTAGGCATACGCTAGTATTTTAAGTTAGATAAATTTCAATAACTCCAATTATAATTTGAATTTTCATTTTTCTAGGGTGATGGATGACTAATCTCACTCTAGTTGGGTTCCCTTTCTTACCCCTAAATTTTTCAATAGTTTGGAGGATAATTGTACTGTCCTGGACTCATTTGTCTTTCAATAGTCTGTTTACATGGGAATCTTTTGAGACATCTGTTTCGTAAGTTACAACTGATCTGATCCTTTTTCATGCCTAATTTAATCCTTTGAGGATTAAATCAGTTATATCTATGCCAAGTTTTAGGGCATCAGTACCATTCAGTAGGCTCTGTGTCACTCTGGGAGCCTTAGTAAACAGTAAGGCTATTGATGGCCCTTATCTGCTTTCTTCTGAGTCACATCCACTTCCTAAAGCAGTGAACATAGAATAACCTAAGTGCTTGCATGGAACAGAGAGAGAACTACTGGGAGAATGAAAAATAAATAAATAAAAAATAAATAAATCTAGCCTCTTGTACAAACAGAACCTACAATCCGTAAAATTGGAATGATTAAATCAGATGTCATTCTTAACTCCCTTCAGGTAACATTCCTCTGTACCAAGAGCCCAAATATAGTTGCCAAAGCACCACAATACAAGGAATAAGTAAACCAACCAACTGAAAACCTAATTAAATTCACTGGACCTTGAAGTATACAAATGTCTAATATCTGTAATGGGCTAGGTAAAGAAATAGAACCTTTGAGTGTACTGGAACAGAAAAAGGGCAAGGCATAGTTGTTCACAGTGGTAATGGATGGATCTCCAGCATGCATGTGAAAGTAAAATTAGGGGTACACAAAAATGAAAGAGAATCAATTTTAAACTTGCTAATAAGGAATTAGAAAAAATTTTAATGTAATGCAGATTGGCAAATACAGCACTGACACATGACAAAATTTAAGACACCATCTATCCAAAATCCTAATTTGTAGAACTTATCTATTGATTTTGACAGTTGTATGTGACACATTTGATTTTACTGATGAATGAATGCATTGGATTTTACATCATCGTGTGTGTTAGTCACTCAATGGTGTCTGACTCTTGTGACCTATGGACTGTAGCCTGCTTGGCTCTTCTGTCCATGGGATTCTCCAGGCAAGAATACTGGAGTGGGTAGCCATTCTCTTCTCTAGGGGATCTTCCTGACCCAGGGATTAAATCCACGACTCTGGTCCGATTCTTTACCACTGAGCCATCAGGGACGCCTATTTATATCACAGAGATTCTTATTAATTAGGTGTGTTAATCAGATAATCAGATGTTAAGTTTATCTCTGTAGAGAAGTTACTTTAACACACTGTTGTAGTATAGACATATTTCTTCAGAGTAGAGGGGGAGAGGTCTGTTGCTGTCTGTGGCATTGACATTCTCCCACATACTTTGTTTAAATCTGAAAGCTACCTTTAACACTTAATTCTCTTTGACAACCATTTCCAGTAGCTCTTCATGATCTGTCAATATTTTAGTCAAAAATGATCCTTTAAGTTCCAACACTTGCTCTCATCATCATAGCTTGATTAATATACTCTCTTTTTTTAAAAAGGTTTTACCAAGCTTTCATATTCTCCAAATGGAGCATATAGTCAAGAATTCCCCAGGAACAAAGTCGGGGACCACACATTACCATGGACATGGAAGTCTCCCCAGCATGAAATAGGAGACTAGAAGATGAAGTAGTCAGACAATTTAACTAACAGTAAGAGAAGAAAAGCTCAACATTCAGAAAACTAAGATCATGGCATCTGGTCCCATCACTTCATGGCAAATAGATGGGGAAACAGTGGAAACAGTGTCAGACTTTATTTTTGGGGGCTTCAAAATCACTGCAGATGGTGACTGCAGCCATGAAATTAAAAGACACTTACTCCTTGGAAGGAAAGTTATGACCAACCTAGATAGCATATTCAAAAGCAGAGACATTACTTTGCCAACAAAGATCTGTCTAGTCAAGGTTATGGTTTTTCCAGTGGTCATGAATGGATGTGAGAGTTGGACTGTGAAGAAAGCTGAGTGCCGAAGAATTGATGCTTTTGAACTGTGGTGTTGGAGAAGACTCTTGAGAGTCCCTTGGACTGCAAGGAGATCCAACCAGTCCATTCTGAAGATCAGCCCTGGGATTTCTTTGGAAGGAATGATGCTAAAGCTGAAACTCCAGTACTTTGGCCACCTTGTGGGAAGAGTTGACTCATTGGAAAAGACTCTGATGCTGGGAGGAATTGGGGGCAGGAGGAGAAGGGGACGACAGAGGATGCGATGGCTGCATGGCATCACCGACTCGATGGACATGAGTTTGAGTGAACTCTGGGAGTTGGTGATGGACAGGGAGGCCTGGCGTGCTGTGATTCATGGGGTCGCAAAGAGTTGGACACGACTGAGCGACTGAACTGAACTGAACTGAAGACAAGCAAATTGTCACTATTCTTAAAGCTGTTGGATTTGATAATTTGCCTCTATCAATGACATCAGTTATGTTTCCTACTCTTTGTTTTTCCTACTGGCAGATTTAGTTTGGGATTTCCAGGACTTTTTCTCATCTTGTATATCTGATATCCCTAAGTAGGAGAAGTTGACTTTTGGTTTATTGATGGCCAGGTTGCAAGGTGGTAATGCAGACCTTATGAGAGAACTGATTTTGAATTTGAAAACATAATGGAATGGGTCATTTGGGCTGTCTCCCTAGAGGAGGGATAAATGTATTCTATAAGAGAAAGGAAGGATAAGTAGGGTAAGCTTAATGCCTTTATGCTAATACAAATATCCCAACAACTGTATCTTACAAACTCACCCTAGAGTGCCTTGTCTTAGAAGCCTTATCACTGATTTTGCTTATCACAGACATTCTGTTTTTCTTCTATTTTTCATCTACCTAATGGAGAAAATAATAATGCCTTTTTATAACTTTGTAGGAAGTTATAAGAACACTAATTCCATTTATGAAGTATTCATCTTTATGAGCTAATTACTGCCCAAGTGCCCCACCTCCAAATACCATCCTGATCACCTTCTTCACACTTGTCTGCAATAGAAGCCATTTCTATGGGCTCTATCTGAAGGTGTTATCTTCCTTATCAATGAATATGTCACATTTTAAATTAGTTGCATTCATAAATATTTATCTCCAAAATATAATTTTATAGCATGATCATGTATTCTGTATTGTTTTATTATCAAATCTTCAGCCCATTGCACAATACATTAATGAAACTGAAAGAATAAAACAGTAAATAATGTAACATTCCTATTCATATCTGTTTTTCTTCCTTTCCACACCAACATATCACAGATAAGTCTTCATTCTTAAAACTAACATTTACAGGCTACAAAAAGAGAAGGAGATAAATCTCAAAAGGCATTAGAATCAAATAATAGTGTTGAATATTACGGCACACAGATTACACTCAATTTGTTACTAAATAGTCAGTCAATTCGAAGTTTTAAGTAGTCATCATTAAAAGATGTCAAAACCATGAACTTTAGTTCCATGCTTGGGCTAATCAATTACAGAAAACCTAAATAACCACTGCATGAATGACATTCTTAGTAGAAATGTACTACTTGGTAGAAATGCGGCTAGTATTAATCCTTGAATTATTTAACAGAGGGCACTATGAAATCAGGATGATGGAATATTCTCTGCAGTCATTAACTTAGCAGACATTAAACAAGAGGGAGAAGGAAAGTAGCTAAAAATGTAGAAGATAAAATCACCATTCAAAGTGACCTTGTTGAATGGGAAAACACATGGAAAAAAATGCAGTCAACATAAGACGAGGGCTGTGTATCTGAAAAGAAAACTAATTCTTTATTGGAAAAATACAAGAAATGTGAGTGTGGCAGAAAAAAATAGCTAAATGTCATAACAGATAACATGCTAACTACAATCAGCAATGCAGCCTTGGGTAAGGGAAACACAGTGCTGAATTCTTAAGTAGGAACCCTGCATTGAGAAATCATGATGTAATTATTATTTTCATCACTGACTTGTTTTTTTGTGATCAAAATGAATTCTGTTATGTGAAATGCAGAGAGTTCAGAAGAAGGTGATGGAGTCAGCTTAAGGTTTAAAATTAGTTATAAAGAAAAGCAAAGAAAGGATTATTCTGGAGGTAACAATACTGAGAGAAGACAAATGGTAATGCATAGCATGTAAGAGCTCTCTGTAAAAGAATGCTACCCAAGTGATCTCCAACAGACCCAATCACACAGAAAAAAAAACTGTTAAGGGAAGGGCAACATTCTAATATAGGCAAGATATGGGGAGGATTTCTGTGAGATGATAAAATACACTAGCAGGAGATACTACAAAGATAAAGATTAAAATTGATTTTTCTTTGAACGGTTTAAATAAAATGCTATCTAACTGAGGATAGACTAAATTGCTTTCAATTTACTCTTAATCTTCATAGAAACGTGGATGCTATTATTTTAATATTGATTCTGACAAGCTGTTAAAACAAGCAGCAATCTCCAGGATGGAGCTTTGTAAAAATTCCAAATGATAACAGGGTGGACAAAGCCAAGTAGTGGATAATAGTGACTGTGATATGGCATAGGGCGATGAGCATCAGCTTTGCAGACCTTAGACATAGGGATATTAGTTAGCAGTGATGACAGCTTACTGCTCAGGTGCCCAACTGAGACATGGACTTCACACCACTGTTAATTTTCTTAGTGACTCTCTGTGTGGATAACATTATCCACTCCAGTTTACAATGTGGAAATTGAAGTCTATTAGGCGAATCACTGGGCCTGCGACTGATAACTAAGGTATGTCATTTCAACTCATGTTTGTCTGAACCCATGTTCTTAACCAAAAACAATATTAAAATTTAAGTACAGATGTATTCATTCTGTCTTTATCTATTTTAACCCTTGTTTTTCCAGAACCACATTCAAGCCAGCTGTGTGATAAATATTGGTTAAAGGACTACTACCCAGGGACGGGAAGACTGGTGGGCTGCCGTCTATGGGGCTGCACAGTCAGACACGACTGAAGTGCAGCAGCAGCAGCAGCAGCACACATAATATAGCTTTTGGAAATATTAGGAGAAAAGTTGGAAATGCAAAGAAATCTGTATAAACAGAGGAATACAACTTTCAGATCAGATCAGATCAGTTGCTCAGTCGTGTCCGACTCTGTGACACCATGAATCGCAGCACTCCAGGCCTCCCTGTCCATCACCAACTCCCAGAGTTAACTCAAACTCACGTCCATCAAGTCGGTGATGCCATCCAGCCATCTCATCCTCTGTCATCCCCTTCTCCTCCTGCCCCCAATTCCTCCCAGCATCAGAGTCTTTTCCAATGAAACAACCCTTTGCATGAGGTGGCCAAAGTACTGGAGTTTCAGCTTTAGCATCATTCCTTTCAAAGAAATCCCAGGGCTGATCTCCTTCAGAATGGACTGGTTGGATCTCCTTGCAGTCCAAGGGACTCTCAAGAGTCTTCTCCAACACCACAGTTCAAAAGCATCAATTCTTCGGCGCTCAGCCTTGTTCACAGTCCAATTCTCACATCCATACATGACCACAGGAAAAACCATAGCCTTAACTAGATGAAACTTTTTTGGCAAAGTAATGTCACTGCTTTTGAATATGCTATCTAGGTTGGTCATAACTTTCCTTCCAAGGAGTAAGTGTCTTTTAATTTCATGGCTGCAGGCACCATCTGCACTGATTTTGGAGCCCAGAAAAATAAAGTCTGACACTGTTTCCACTGTTTCCCCATCTATTTCCCATGAAGTGATGGGACTGGATGCCATGATCTTCATTTTCTGAATGTTGAGCTTTAAGCCAACTTTTTCACTCTCCACTTTCACTTTCATCAAGAGGCTTTTGAGTTCCTCTTCACTTTCTGCCATAAGGGTGGTGTCATCTGCATATCTGAGGTTATTGATATTTCTCCCAGCCATCTTGATTCCAGCTTGTGTTTCTTCCAGTCCAGCGTTTCTCATGATGTACTCTGCATATAAGTTAAATAAACAGGGTGACAATATACAGCCTTGACGAACTCCTTTTCCTATTTGGAACCAGTCTGTTGTTCCATGTCCAGTTCTTCCTGACCATGCATGCAAATTTCCATGTCCATGTTGCTTCCTGACCTGCATACAAATTTATCAAGAGGCAGGTCAGGTGGTCTTGTATTCCCATCTCTTTCAGAATTTTCCACAGTTTATTGTGATCCACACAGTCAAAGGCTTTGGCATAGTCAATAAAGCAGAAATAGATGTTTTTCTGGAACTGTCTTGCTTTTTCCATGATCCAGTGGATGTTGCCAATTTGATCTCTGGTTCCTCTGCCTTTTCTAAAACCAGCTTGAACATCAGGAAGATCACGGTTCACGTATTGCTGAAGCCCAGCTTGGAGAATTTTGAGCATTACTTTACTAGTGTGTGAGATGAGTGCAGTTGTGTGGTAGTTTGAGCATTCTTTGGCATTG
>NW_011494760.1:1214777-1215632 GCF_000754665.1 Bison bison bison | reverse complement strand
CTTTGAGATTGGAATGAAAACTGACCTTTGCCAGTCCTGTGGGCACTGCTGAGTTTTCCAAATTTGCTGGCATATTGAGTGCAGCACTTTCACTGCATCATCTTTCAGGATTTGAAAGAGCTCAACTGGAATTCCATCACCTCCACTAGCTTTGTTCACAGTGATGCTTTCTAAGGCCCACTGGACTTTACATTCCAGGATGTCTGACTCTATTTCAGTGATCACACCATCATGATTATCTGGGTCGTGAAGCTCTTTTTTGTAGAGTTCTTCTGTGTATTCTTGCCACCTCTTTTTAATATCTTCTGCTTTTATTAGGTCCATACCATTTCTGTACTTTATCAAGCCCATCTTTGCATGAAATGTTCCTTTGGTATCTCTGATTTTCTTGAAGAGATCTCTAGTCTTTCCCATTCTGTTGTTTTCCTCTATGTTTTTGCATTGATCACTGAAGAAGGCTTTCTTATCTCTTCTTGCTATTCTTTGGAACTCTGCATTCAGATGTTTATATCTTTCCTTTTCTCCTTTGCTTTTTGCTTCTCTTCTTTTCACAGCTATTTGTAAGGCCTCCTCAGACAGCCATTTGGCTTTTTTGCATTTCTTTTCCATGGGGATGGTCTTGATCCCTGTCTCTTGTACAGTGTCACGAGCCTCATTCCATAGTTCATCAGGCACTCTATCTATCAGATCTAGGCCCTTAAATCTATTTCTCACTTCCACTGTATATCATAAGGGATTTGATTTAGGTCATACCTGAATGGTCTAGTGGTTTTCCCTACTTTCTTCAATTTAAGTCTGAATTTGGCAATAAGAAGTTCATGGTCTGAGCCACAGTCAGCTCCCGGTCTTGTTTTT
>NW_011494760.1:1210687-1214677 GCF_000754665.1 Bison bison bison | reverse complement strand
TCTTGTTTTTGCTGACTGTATAGAGCTTCTCCATCTTTGGCTGCAAAGAATATAATCAATCTGATTTCGGTGTTGACCATCTGGTGATGTCCATGTATAGAGTCTTCTCTTGTGTTGTTGGAAGAGGGTGTTTGTTATGACCAGTGCATTTTCTTGGCAAAACTCTATTAGTCTTTGCCCTGCTTCATTCTGTATTCAAAGGCCAAATTTGCCTGTTACTCCAGGTGTTTCTTGACTTCCTAGGCTGCACTGGTGCAGGAGGGCCTAGAGGAGCTATCCCACGTTGAAGGTCAGGAAGGGTGGCAGTGAGGAGATACCCCTTGTCCAAGGTAAGGGGCAATGCTGCGCTTTGCTGGAGCAGCCATGAAGAGATACCCCACGTCCAATGTAAGAGAAACCCAAGTAAGATGGTAGGTGTTGCAAGAGGGCATCAGAGGCAAACACACTGAAACCATACTCACAGAAAACTAGTCAATCTAATCACACTATGACCACAGCCTTGTCTAACTCAATGAAACTAAGTCATGCCCGTGGGGCAACCGAAGATGGGTGGGTCATGGTGGAGAGATCTGACAGAATTGGTCCACTGGAGAAGGGAATGGCAAACCACTTCAGTATTCTTGCCTTGAGAACCCCATGAACAATATGAAAAGGCAAAATGATAGGATACTGAAAGAGAAACTCCGCAGGTCAGTAAGTGCCCAATATGCTACTGGAGATCAGTGGAGAAATCCAGAAAGAATGAAGGGATGGAGCCAAAGCAAAAACAATACCCAGCTGTGGATGTGACTGGTAATAGAAGTAAGGTCCGATGCTGTAAAGAGAAATATTGCATAGGAATCTGGAATGTCAGGTCCATGAATCCAGGCAAATTGGAAGTGGTCAAACAAGAGATGGCAAGAGTGAATGTTGACATTCTAGGAATCAGCGAACTCAAATGGACTGGAATGGGTAAATTTAACTTAGATGACCATTATATCTACTACTGCGGGCAGGAATCCCTCAGAAGAAATGGAGTAGCCATCATGGTCAACAAAAGAGTCCGAAATGCAGTACTTGGATGCAATCTCAAAAATGACAGAATGATCTCTGTTTGTTTCCAAGGCAAACCATTCAATATTGCAGTAATCCAAGTCTATGCCCCAACCAGTAATGCTGAAGAAGCTGAAGTTGAACGGTTCTATGAAGACCTACAAGACCTTTTAGAACTAACACCCAAAAAGCTGTCCTTTTTATTGTAGGGGACTGGAATGCAAAAGTAGGAAGTCAAGAATACAACTTTAAAGGATTTTAAATTTGGTGATTAGAAGTTTTCATTTGGAGATTTTGCCATATCAAACATTGTGGTATTAGAATATGTTTCTTGTGTCCTAATCTTCACTTTTGACTTCCAGGCTGACTCAGTGGTGAAAAATCTGCCTGCAATGCTGGAGACATGGGTTGGATCCCTGGGTTGGGAAGATCCCCTAGAAAGGGACATGGCAACTTACTCCAGTGTACTTACCTGGAAAATTCCAAGGACAGATGAGCCTGGAGTGCTACATTCCATGAGATCACAAGAGTCTGTCAGGACTTAGCAACTGAACAGCAATAAATCCCCACTTTTACAGTTCACTAAATATATATATATATATATATATATGATTATGGTAGTATTTAAATGGTGATGGAAGGGGGCAAGCATTTATTAATTCTTTGAATGCAATAAATTTCTTCCAGGAAAAAAATTCTAAAATCACTTAAACCTATTATATACTTTAGAATAGATTGTGTCCACACTTTTAAAATAATTGTAACATAAATCTGTTAAATGAAAAGTATATGACATTCAAAAAATGCAAAGATGGTTATGAAAATACTACTTTTGACACAGCATTTTTCATAGAATCTTTTGGATTTGTTTGTTTCTTTCTCTCTTTTCCTTTTAACTTAAAAGTGAAAGTTGCTCAGTTGTGTCTGAGTCTTTGCGATCCCATGGACTATACAGTCCATGGAATTCTCCAGGCCAGAATGCTGGAGTGGGTAGCCTTTCCCTTCTCGGAAGTTTTAACTTAAAAGGACTAAACTAAAAATCATAGTTTTACCCTTCAGAATCTTGGATTCAGGGCATGAGAGATCAAGGACAAATCTTAGCCTTGAAAGTCTAAGTGAAAAAGTTATGAGAACTATACTAGTTGAGGTTCTCTAGAGAAACAGAACAAATAGGAGGTAGATGGATACAGAAAAAGAAAGAAAACAAGAAAGAAGAGAGTTTAAAAAATGGCTCAAACGATGATTGTGGAGGCTTGGTGAGTCTAAAAACTGGTAAGAGTTTGTCAGCCTTGGGACTTAGGAAACTGTTGCAGTTTGGGTCCAAAGGCAGTCTGTTGACAAGCCCCGAAGACCCAGCTTTGCAGACAGAACCCAAAGGAAGTCGGCTTGGTGAGTTTTCTCATTTAGGGTAAGGCCAGCATTTTGAACTATTTAGATTTTCAATGAACTGGAATCCTAAACTCCACATTATGGAGGGTAATCTGCTGTCCTCAAAATCTGTCAATTTAAAGATAAATCTCATTCGGAGCACCTTCAGAGAAACATCCAGAATAAGGTTTGATTTAAATATCTGGCCACTGTGGCTCAATTAGATTAACACATAAAATTAACCATCAAGCACCATTTATTTTTGAAAGAAATGCAACTTTCCTGTCACATTATCTCTTTAATTATTCACTTTTAGAAAATATGTTCCCTGGTAGCTCAGGCGATAAAGAATCCACCTGCAGGAGACCCTAGGTTCCATCCTCAGGTTGGGAAGATCCCTTGGAGAAGGGAAAGGCCACACACTCCAGTGTTCTATGCAGATCTATTTATTCGTCTGTTAATTACCTGAGACAAACATGGATTTTCTGTGCCATCTCAGTTTTGATACTGTGTCCTTAACATCAGCTGATACTAAGCTAGTTTCTCTAGTATTTTTGTACTGTTTGTCATCTCTGCACATTGATTAAAGAAGTAAAACCTAAGTACACCAGAGCTGATAGAGCCAAGCACAGATTTCCATAGCAGGTTCTCTGTGTCCACTCATGCTTTTCTTCTTCTTTTTCTCTTCTTTGTGTTCTTAACATCAATTCAGAGTTTATGGAACCATTTGAGTGACACTGCCTTTAGAGAAGCATCTTTTTAAAGAAAATTCCCTGTTATCTTTCCAGATAAAACAAAGATCAGAAACCACAGAAATTTGAATTCATAAAGGTACTTTTTATTATAAAATTAAAGTAACAATATAGAAATTTTTGAAAATCTGCCATAATTTTACTATTCTACAATATGCCTTACTATTTTGATTTTATTTTAGTATTAAATAAAGCATAATGAAAAATTCTTAAATGGAAAAGTACACAGAAGATAGTGAGGTGATAGAAAAATATTAAAATGGAAACTTTAATATAGAGAAGCTTTATTTTTCTCCACAATATAAATTTATAGGGATTATATTTAAATTCTAAATCATAATTTGATGATCTCTGTTGCCTCCTCCATTATTTATATTTTGCAGAGAAAACTTTTCTGTTGTAGTATTGTGGTACTTCATCAGTAGTTGCCAAATGCTTTTCTTGATACTATTTTGAGAAAAAAAATATAATTTCCATAATTATTTTTACTAATAAATAGTAATAGGATATGATATTTTAGATATGCAAAACCCCAATTTGTTTTTCTAGAGTAATTTTCTCATTTAAGAAGTATTCAGTGAGAGTAGAACATCCAGTTATTTTCTACAATTAAGTATAATTTATCTAAATCTTATTCCCTTTCTCATGGTTTGAAAGAGAAAATATATAATATTTGTTATATATGTTTTATAATGACATATATATTAAAAATAACATTGGAAGCAAAATATACATAGTAAATTTTAAGGAAAAAGAATAAAACAAAAATATGTTGGAAGAGTTAAAGAGAATTAATTTATCTGTTGTTTGTAAGGCTATTTTTAAAAACTGCGATTTG
>NW_011494760.1:1208787-1210279 GCF_000754665.1 Bison bison bison | reverse complement strand
GGATGTTATGGGGAGGGAGGTGGGAGGGGGTTCAGGATGGGGAATACATGTACACCCATGGTGGATTCATGTTGATGTATGGCAAAACCAATACAATATTGTAAAGTAATTAGCCTGCAATTAAACTGAATAAATTTATATTAAAAATTAAAAAAATTAAAACTGCAACAGTAAGAAATGAAACTATATGAAAAGGGCTAAAGTATTTCTAAATTTCTAATTCTTACAGTGGTCTGATTCTTTTATATTTCATAAGATCAGGTGTCTAAACCATGATTTTATTGCTAATTTATGAATACTTATTCATTGTGTACAGCCACCATTCTATATGCTTTATATATATTAATGGATATGATTTTCACAATTACTAGAAGAGAAAGTTATTATTATTAAAGTCATTAATGGCTCAGACATTTAAATAGCTTAGCCAAGTAACATAGAGAATAAGTGACAAAACTCTAATTCCAGGTTTATCAATCTAGCACCAGAATTTTCTCATCTGCAGCTCTGTTGTGTATCTCAAATGTTTTAAAATTGTATTTCAATATATACAAGTATTAATTTACTCCTCAAAGTTACTGCATCTGGATACTTAGACTATTTTCTGTAATTTTCACCAGCTTTGAGAGCATAACTATATCCCGTTTATCACCTGAGAGGAAAACCAGAATTTAATACAGTAATTAAAGAGAATAAAAAAATGAAAAAACGTGAGATGAAACTTCATTAAAACTAAGACAGATTCCAGGCAAAAAGAGTTTCCAGTTCCCATAGAAAAATTGGTATTGAGAATATGAGTTGACTGTTCAAAAAAGGAATTGTGGTGATGGTTTAGTCACTAAATCAGTCCAACTCTTGTGAACCCATGGACTGAAGCCCACCAAGCTTCTTTTTCTGTGGTATTCTCCAGGCAAGAAACCTCCTCCAGGTTATCTTCCCAACCCAGGTATTGAACTCATGTTCTCTTACATCTCCTGCATTAGCAGGTGGGTCCTTTACAAATAGCACCGCCTGGGAAGCCCAAATTAGTAGTACAAGAAGAAATAATTAGTTCTCTAATCATTTATGCCCTAAGAACCAGAAGCTAGGAGATATTTAACATTTCTTGAAAACCTGGAAAGATTAAGATAATAATGAAGTATGTCATCAATATACCAAATTAAATGTTTATTATTTAATATTATTTTATGTAAAGTCAATTCTATTCTAATATACAATTCTAAGTCAGCTTTAAAATTCAGTGAGTTCAGTTCAGTTCAGATCAGTCACTCAGTCGTGTTTGACTCTTTGCGACCCCATGAATCGCAGTATGCCAGGCCTCCCTGTCCATCACCAACTCCCGGAGTTCACTCAAACTCATGTCCATTGAGTCGGTGATGCCATCCAGCCATCTCATCCTATTTCGTCCCCTTCTCCTCCTGCCCCCAATCCCTCCCAGCATCAGAGTCTTTTCCACTGAGTCAACTCTTCTCATGAGGTGGCCAAAGCATTG
>NW_011494760.1:1208397-1208687 GCF_000754665.1 Bison bison bison | reverse complement strand
TGTTGCTTCCTGACCTGCATACAAATTCTCAAGAGGCAGATCAGGTGGTCTGGTATTCCCATCTCTTTCAGAATTTTCCACAGTTTATTGTGATCCACACAGTCAAATGCTCTGGCATAGTCAATACAGCAGAAATAGATGTCTTTCTGAAACTCTATTGCTTTGTCAATGATCTGACAGATATTGGCAATTTGATCTCTGGTTCCTCTGCCTTTTCTAAAACCAGCTTGAACATCTGGAAGTTCATGGTTCACATATTGCTGAAGCCTGGCTTGGAGAATTTTGAGCAT
>NW_011494760.1:1207227-1208297 GCF_000754665.1 Bison bison bison | reverse complement strand
ATTCTGTTGTTTTCCCTTCTCCTCCTGCCCCCAATCTCTCCCAGCATCAGAGTCTTTTCCAATGAGTCAACTCTTCTCATGAAGTGGCCAAAGCATTGGAGTTTCAGCTTTAACATCAGTCCTTCCGATGAACACTCAGGACTGATCTCCTTTAGGATGAACTGTTTGGATCTCCTTGCAGTCCAAGGGACTCTCAAGAGTCTTCTCCAACACCACAGTTCAAAAGCATCAATTCTGCTGCGCTCAGCCTTGTTCACAGTCCAACTCTCACATCCATACATGACCACTAGAAATACCATAGCCTTGACTAGACGGACCTTTGTTGGCAAAGTAATGTCTCTGCTTTTGAATATGCTATCTAGGTTGGTCATAACTTTCCTTCCAAGGAGTAAGCGTCTTTTAATTTCATGGCTGCAGTCACCATCTGCAGTGATCTTGGAGCTCAAAAAAATAGAGTCTGACACTATTTCCACTGTTTCCCCATCTATTTCCCAGGAAGTTATGGGACCAAATGCCATGATCTTCATTTTCTGAATGTTGAGCTTTAAGCCAACTTTTTCACTCTCCTCTTTCACTTTCATCAAGAGGCCTTTTAGTTCCTCCTCACTTTCTGCCATAAGTGTGGTGTCATTTGTGTATCTGAGGTTATTGATATTCTGCAGGCTATCTCGATTCCAGCTTGTGCTTCATCCAGCTCAGGATTTCTCATGATGTACTTTGCATGTAAATTAAATAAGCAGGGTGACAATATACAGCCTCGATGTACTCCTTTTCCTATTTGGAACCAGTCTGCTGTTCCATGTCCAGTTCTAACTGTTGCTTCCTGACGGCAGATCAGGTGGTCTGGTATTCCCATCTCTTTCAGAATTTTCCACAGTTTATTGTGATCCACACAGCCAAATGCTCTGGCATAGTCAATACAGCAGCCTCTATTTCTTTGCATTGATCACTGAGGAAGGCTTTCTTATCTCTTCTTGCTATTCTTTGGAACTCTGCATTCAGATGCTTATATCTTTCCTTTTCTCCTTTGCTTTTCAATTATCTTCTTTTCACAGCTATTTGTAAGCCTT
>NW_011494760.1:1206075-1207056 GCF_000754665.1 Bison bison bison | reverse complement strand
CACTCTATCTATCAGATCTAGTCCCTTAAATCTATTTCTCACTTCCACTGTATAATCATAAGGAATTTGACTTAGGTCATACCTGAATGGTCTAGTGGTTTTCCCTACTTTCTTCAATTTAAGTCTGAATTTGGCAATAAGGGGTTCATGATCTGAGCCACAGTCAGCTCCCGGTCTTGTTTTTGTTGACTGTATAGACCTTCTCCATCTTTTGCTGCAAAGAATATAATCAATCTGATTTCAGTGTTGACCATCTGGTGATGTCCATGTGTAGTGTCTTCTCTTGTGTTGTTGGAAGAGGGGGTGCTATGACCAGTGAATTCTCTTTGCAAAACTCTATTAGACTTTGTCCTGCTTCATTCTGTATTCCTTTGAACCCCCCCTTTTTTTTTGGTCGGGGGGAAAGCAAGTTACTGGAGTGGATTGTCATTCCCTTTCCATGAAATCTTCCCAACCCAGGGACTGAACACGATTCTCCTGCATTTAGGCAGATGCTTTACTGTCTGAGCCACCAGGGAAGTCTTCTTTAATAATAGCCTTAATTATATTTTTGTTCTTGTTTGATATTTAAAAACAAAGTTTTCATGTGTTCAATAACTGAAGCTATTATTAAGCCTGTAGATCCATTGTTCAGACAAAAGTAAAATAACAATGAACCCGATTTTTTATAGGGCGGGGAAAACCATCTTATTTTGCACATGCTACACAGGCCATGCAAATTGAGGATTGCTTCATAAAAGACATTTTTCTAAGTGAAATCTCTTTTTTTTCTAAGTGAAATCTGTTTTACAATGAAAACATCAACAGAAGCAATAAAACTGTTACTTCAAAAGTCTATGTTTGTAACAAGTTTTGCTTTATAGATCTATAATGGGTATCTAATAGAACCACTTACAGCTGTAAGTTATGGCAGTTTTTGAACCACTACATTGTATCAATGGAGTCTTTATCCTTTTTCAAACACTTTTTTTTTTTTTTTTT
>NW_011494760.1:1195510-1205975 GCF_000754665.1 Bison bison bison | reverse complement strand
CTAATAG
Source organism: Bison bison bison (assembly GCF_000754665.1). Taxonomy (NCBI): domain Eukaryota; kingdom Metazoa; phylum Chordata; class Mammalia; order Artiodactyla; family Bovidae; genus Bison; species Bison bison. Next base: position 1,205,968 of record NW_011494760.1, on the reverse strand, counting down.
AACCACTTACAGCTGTAAGTTATGGCAGTTTTTGAACCACTACATTGTATCAATGGAGTCTTTATCCTTTTTCAAACACTTTTTTTTTTTTTTTTTTGCTTCTTGATAACACTCCTTTCATGTTAACAAGTACTTTTTACAACAAAATGTAAATTTGTTCCTATTCATTAAAATAGATGGGCTTTTAAGCATCATTTTGAGGAAGAGATGCATCAGCATTTCCTAGCAGCTATAAATTTGAAATTATATAACTTTACTACAAAATAAAGTTGACAGATTCCATATAAACTCACACATACAATGTTTATATACTTATACAAGGTGTCCTATAAGCAACTTTAACTGAGAGGGCAAAAGTTAGATATAAAGGAAGAGAAAGTCTAAGAATCTCAAAACCATCCTGTTATATCTGAATAGATGCAATAGGTATAGAAAGAAATATTGGAGATTCAACCTGTAAAATATCCAAAAAGTTGAACTTCAATTCAATAGTTATAAATCAAATGCAAAAGCAGGTATAACTGAACTTTATTGCTAATACATATCCTTGTAATATTTTGTGCTGCCCTTTCTTTCCAGTTATTTAAGTATGAAAAGAGCCTCTTGATGAAAGTGAAAGAGAAGAGCCAAAAAGTTGGCTTCAAGCTCAACATTCAGAAAATTAAGGTCATCCGGTCCCATCACCTCATGACAAATAGATGGGGAAACAGTGGAAACAGTGACAGACTGATTTTGGGCTCCAAAATCACTGCAAATGGTGACTGCAGCCAGGAAATTAAAAGATGCTTGCTCTTTGGAAGAAAAGCTATGACCAACCTGAACAGCATATTAAAAGCATAGATATTACTTTGTCAACAAAGGTCCACCTAGTCAAGGCTATGGTTTTTCAGTAGTCGTGTATGGATATGAGAGTTGGACTATAAAGAAAGTTGAGCGCTGAAGAATTGATGCTTTTGAACTGTGGTGTTGGAGAAGACTCTTGAAAGTCCCTTGGACTGCAAGGAGATCCAATAAGTCCATCCTACAGGAGATCAATCCTGAGTGTTCATTGGAAGGACTAATGTTGAAGCTGAAACTCCAATACTTTGGTCACGTGATGCAAAGAGCTAAAGACCCTGATGCTGGGAAAGATTTAAGGCAGAAGGAGAAGGGGATGACAGAGGATGAGATGGTTGGATGGCATCACCGACTCAATGGACATGAGTTTGAGTAAACTCCGGGAGTTGGTGATGGACGGGGAGGCCTGGCGTGCTGCAGTCATGCATTCCCAAAGAGTCGGACCCAACTGAATGACTCAACTGAACTGAACTGAAGTATGGTTAGAGAGAACATCAAACCACAATATGAGAAAGTATTAATCTTGAAAAGTTAATGCTATCTTAAATACTTAAATCCATATTACAAGATTGAAATGAATATTTCATTGAAATTAATAATATGATATAGGTCATATAAAATAGAAAATCACATTAAATGGAGCTTTTTCTGTCAGTAAATTTGAAGACAGTAAATTATTATTTTTTAGAAGTAACTTATCTTCTTTTTCAGAAAATTTTAAACAATACATTAAAAATACAATGAATTAAGTATATACATTATTATATATAAAATTGATAACCACAAGAACATTCTGCATAGAACAGGGAACTGTACTCAATATCCTCTGTGTGTGTGTGTGTGTGTGTGTGCTCAGTTGTGTCCAACACCCCATGGACTGTAGCACTCCAGGCCCTTCTTTTCATGGAATTTTCCAGGCAAGATTACTGGAGTGGATTGCCATTTCCTCTTGCAGGGGATCTTCCTGACACAGGGATTAAACCCACATCTCCTGTGTCTCCTGCATTGGTAGGCAGATACTTTACTACTGAACCACCTGGGAAGCTCTACTCCATATCCTATAATAACCTATAATGAAGAGAATGTAAAAAAAAAATATTTTTATATATACATGTATAATGGAATCAGTTTATTATACATTTGAAGTTAACACAACATTGTAAATCAATTATATTTTAATAAACTTTAAAAAAGTTAATGAAAGACAAATGTCTCAAGTACCATGAAACCATGAAAAGTGCATTGTGAAGTCATCAGCAAAAATCAGCAAAAATATATCACAATGTTTGTATAATTTCTTATTTTCATTTTTCAAGAAATACATCCTTCTATAAACTTCCAAACTCTAAATTAAGCATACTTAAACATCAATTAAGTATGTTTTATATGTTTTTATTTTTTTAACAAATATAGAGAAGCAAATTATAGATAGGTCATATCTTCTCCCCAAAATTGTCAATATTAAAATTTAAATTGATACAAAACTGGGAGCTCAAAATTTTATGCAAAGTTAGTAAAATTCCTATTTTAAGAAATGAGAATTATTTTTTAACTCTTCAGTGAAGTCTAGAAGCATTGAAAGTAGTCTTCAAAATGAAAAAATAGTTCATTAAGCTTAATATTTGAGTCATGATATTGCTACTGTTACTACTAGCGAGGTGGCAGGGAACTTTTTATCTAGCCATCTGTGCTTGCCCCTCAGGAGGATGTCATTCACGTATTTTTTTATCTCCCCAGGGCCTGCAGTGGTAATATTAAAATAGGTCAATTTAATTACACTGAAAATTATCTATTGCTAACCCATTATATTTGAGGCATTAAACTAGGCTCAGGATGAAAGAAAGTTAAAAAACAATAATTTATGGACTTCCTTGGTGGTTCAGGGTTTACATACCCATGGTTCCACTGTGGGCAACAGAGGTTCCATCCCTGTTGAGGAACTAAGGTCACCACGTACCATGTGATGGGGGGAAAAAGATAATTTAATTTAAAAAAACTTCCTTGTCAATGAGATGCAATTTCTGCCTTTAGGAGATTAATAGAAGTAAGAACTTATGACACAAAGTATCATAATACAGTGTGATGGCCACAAAGATCAAATACAAGAGAACTTTCATGAAGTAATAAGTGATTATTCCTTTTGATGGAGTTGGGGAAGGGAACCAGTCCATTTTAAAGGAGATCAGTCCTGGGTCTTCATTGGAAGGACTGATGTTAAAGCTGAAACTCCAATACTGTGGCCACCTCATGCGAAGAGTTGACTCATTGGAAAAGACTCTGATGCTGGGAGGGATTGGGGGCAGGAGGAGAAGGGGATGACAGAGGATGAGATGGCTGGATGGCATCACCGACTCAATGGACATGAGTTTCAGTGAACTCTCGGAGTTGGTGATGGACAGGGAGGCCTGGCGTGCTGCAATTCATGGCGTCGCAAAGAGTCGGACACGACTGAGAGAATGAATTGAACTGAACTGAACTGAACTGAAATATTACTTTAAAAGAGAGGACATTTGAGCTGGACATTGATAAGGAATTTAACTTTCTGAGTTATCAAGAAAGTAAAAGAATATTCACACGGAGGAAAAGAATATGCAAAGTCAAAGAAGATGAAGTCATAATGATTTTGATGAATTTCAAGTATTTTGAAGTCACCACACATGCATTGTGAAGGGAGACTCGAAGAAGATGTGACTAGCATGGTGAACAGGAGGTTGATCTAAGGTCGGCAGACTGCAGAGACCTCAGATATTCAAGAAGTACTTGAATTGTATCACACTGGACTATAAAATGGAGAAGGTTTATAAAGGTGAAAACCCTCAAAATTACATTTTTTTTAAATCAAAAATTCTAACTAGAGCTGTCAAGAAGTAAAGATGTTTGTTAAGCAAGGATGTATGGGGATTCAAAATGATTGCATGTATACACCGGGAGACCTTGAGACCATAAAGTTGTAGCTGAAATTTTCTGGCAAATATTGTTTAGAGAATAGCTGGTAGTAACCTTGAGTTTGATAGAGGTCAGAAAATTCAAGCTTTCAGTGATGAAGTAATATGTCTGAAACCACAATCCCAATGGTTACTTGACTCTACTTTGGAGACCTGAAACATTGTTACTTTACTTTTATTTTAATTGCATTATTTCTTTAATGGTCAAAGCAAATATACAATGTATGTTTGACAGGTCATAAGACAGGCTTTTCTAGTTAACATAAAGTTCAATCCAAATCATGTATAAACCAGAATGACTTCTCCATACCTCTGTATGTGAAAATTTCTTCCATCATATTTAACATCTTACAATGGTGTCACATATTTTATGTACTAAAACATGAAGCCCTTATATCAGATGAAACGCCCTTTATGGACTGATTCACAAGTTCCTCCTCTATGTTTTACCTCCTACTATTTGCAATGATCACCGTATTGGTATTCCTCTCATATAGCTCAGGAATTTTGCACATAATATATCATTTGCCTGTATTGTTCTCCATTATATCCATCCGGATAACTATCGTACGTTCAACCTTTGCTCAAATTCCACTTTTATGGTAGTGTCTGTCTAGGGAACCTATTTCAAATTGCAACAGTCTCTCTAACTCTACTTGCTGCTCCTCATCATTTACACACTAATTCCTCCTTATCCTGATATCTTTCTTTATTCCATATCACTTAGATCAATTTAAATATAATGTATGCGTGTATCATGCCTAGTGAAAATAAAGGCAAGAATTTTAGTCTACCTTGTTCACTGTCATATGCCAAGTTCTTAAAACAAGATCTGTTACACGTATATACGGAAGTCTATTTCTTATATTAGTAAATAGTTAATTATGATGATATAGGTGTTGAATGAAATTATATACTATGATCACTGAAGTAGAGGATTATTGGAAAGCAATGGATAATAGGAAGATTCGATTTTTTCCTTTTTCTTTCATCATCTGTGCTAATTACTGTCAGACAAGTCACTGAGCATAGGTCTCAATAACACATACAATCAATTAAAAAACAATAATAATAAAAGAGAGCCTTGGGCTAGATTATTTCCAATTTCTTTGGGGTTTCATATTGTGTCATTCATAAGAATGCTATAGTTTCATCTTACAAAGAGCTAGAGTGTCCTAAATGTTAAACAATCAATATATTAAAAAAAAAACATTTAAACACATAACATTTGAAATACATAACAAATACATAACAGATGTATTCTTTCATAATAATGAAATAATTTCCGTGGAAAGAATTTATTTGTAAACTATTTTTGTGATTTTTAAATATTCACTTGTTAAGTTTATGACTGAGTTGCAAAATATAATTCTAGGAGTAAAAAGAAAAATGAGTTCTACTGCCATTTTTTCTATAGTAGAAATACAATAAAGGTAACTATAAAAATTAAAACCCATTAATGGGTCAAATTGTGGTTAAGTGCACTGAGAAATGATCTTGTGGGGTTGTGGAAGGACACATCTGGAAGGAGGCCATGCAAGTGAAATTTATTATTTTTCTTGTTAGTTTGACAAATGAACCTATAGTTGGCAGTGGATATTGAGTTTCAGAGTGAGCAAAATGGATGACCTAAACATTCACAAAATTTTTCTGGTAGGAATAAGATTTTAATCCAATAATAACGCTGTCAACACTTAGTGGATTTCCAGTATTTATGAAAATGCTGCCTTCTCTATCTGCATGGTAAGTAGAAGAGGGTATAGTTTATATTAATTTATATTTTCACTAAGAAGTTTTTTTAAAAAAATCCACATATCATCAATTCAGGAAGCCCTTGAAAACTGAAGGGGAGATTATATAAGTCATATTGGCTAACTTTTCACATTTATTAAGCATTAGTGACTTTGATTTAATATTAATATTGAAGTGCAGCTAAAGAAATTCAACATGATAAATAAACACATATAAAGGATGATGCAAGATTCATTGACGTATATTCATATAAGTGACATGTAGTTTAAAGTTAATCCAAAACATTTTTTAAAGCTCTATTTTCTCATCCATGTATCAAGTAGTTGTCAATACATGTTCTACCTAAGTTTTCCCTTTACATCAGGACAAAGCAGGGAGAAATGTTATCTGCAGGCACAACATTGTTAGGGAATGTCCTGAGTGCTTAAATCAAAAGCATAGAAAGGAGGAAACCTGGATAAAAAGAAATTACAGATCAGTTTTGAGTGTAGAGACAGAGGGAATTCGAGGCAAAATGTTCATAAGTAAAGGTGAGGATACTGAAGTCAGAGAATGAGTTGAAAAAGCACCTCTATTACATATTTTTCAGGTGGGAAATTATAAACATGCATGGACTGTTCACACAGCTATGTTGAAAGGAGGATTGGGCCAAGTGGACATAACATAAGTCACACAAAACACAAAATGCTATTTTAACCAAATTCCCAACATTATATCTGTGAAATAGAATATTTCCAACTTATATTACATAGAATTATATCTGAAAGTGAAAATGTTAGTCACTCAGTCATGTCTGATTCTTTGCAATCCTATGGACTGTAGCCCGCCAGGCTTCTCTGCCCATGTGATTTTGCAATCAAGAACACTGGAGTGAATTGCCGTTTCCTCCTCTATGGAGCTTTCCCAACCAGGGATGAACCTGAGTTACCAGTGTCTCCTGCATTGCTTGTGGATTGTTTACCTGCTGAGGCATCAGGAAAGTACTGGTGGCTCAGCAGTAAAGAATTTCTTGCAATGCAGGAGACCACAGTTTAATTCCTGGGTCAGGAAGATCTCCTGGGAATAGGAGAATGGAATAGCTACCCACTCCAGTATTTTTGCCTGGAGAATTCAAGGGACAGAGGAGCCTGGCAGTCTACAGTACTTGGTGTCACAGGGTCAGACACAATTTAGGGACTAAATGATAAGATTAGCTTAATCCCATCTATTCAAAAATTACCAGAGGCATCTAGGCTGAACTGTCTCCTGAGAAATCTGAGTCCAAAAGAAAAACTTAAAGCTATTACTTGCAGAGATGCTCTTAAAGATTGACTAAAGGAAGTTTATCAAACAAAAAGCAAATGATGTAGAACTCTTCAGTTCGGTTGCTCAGTTGTGTCTGACTCTTTGCAATCCTATGGACTGTTCATCAGCAACTCCCGGAGCTTGCTCAAACTCATGTCCATTGAGTCAGTGATGCCATCCAACCATCTCATCCTCTGTCGGCCCCTTCTCCTGCCTTCAATCTTTCCCAGCATCAGGGTCTTTTCAAATAAGTCAGTTCTTGGCATCAGGTGGCCAAAGTACTGGAGTTTCAACTTCAGCATCAGTCCTTCGAATGAATATTCAGGGCCGATTTCCTTTAGGATGTACTGGTTGGATATCCTTGCAATCCAAGGGACTCTCAAGAGTCTTCTCCAACACCACAGTTCAAAAGCATCAGTTCTTTGGTGCTCAGCTTTCTTTATAGTCCAACTCTTACATCTGTACATGACTACTAAAAAAACTATAGCTTTGACTAGACAGACCTTTGTTGGCAAAGTAATGTTTTTGCTTTTAATATGCTGTCTAGGTTGGTCATAGCTTTTCTTCCAGGGAGCAAGCATGTTTTAACTCAGAGAAATTGCTTCAGAACTATTCTGTTATTTACCAACACCAACATAAATATAAGTACTTAGAGAAATAATTTTATCATATCTTTTAAAAGATAAGATAATTTAGACATCTGTGGAATGATAGGCTACTACTAATCACTCAAATATTTACTTAAAGCAAATTTTAAAGCCAACTTGTCTATATAGATACAATTAAGCACTTTCCATATAGTAATCAGTGTTGTCACAAAATAGTATTTTCTGAAGTTCTCTTAGCCTATTATATTGTTATGTTCAAGGAGATGTAATACAACCTTCACATGAGATGATCTGAGCAATGGAATTTTTTTTTCTTCTAATTTGTAATAAATTCACATGAAACACACAAACTTACTTGTGTTTTATACCAAAAAGATCAGACAAAAACATCATCATGTTCTCATCCTTTAAAAAATAACTCATTTAGTTGTGTATCATGCCTTATACATTTTAAAATAATACAAGGACCTGATATGCTATTTACATGATTTCAACATCACCCTTATTCCTAAAATAGTAAACATGTTGAGAGATAGAGAACAAGAGTTGTGTCATATCTGTGCTGTAGTTCCTGTCAAGATCTCTGCTATTGCACTCATTGCTCTAGTATTGATGACTTGTTATTTGGAAGTCAGCAAATAACTGAGTGTTATTTGCATATCAGTCAGTGTTGGTGTCCTTTATGTTCCTAATTGACCTGACATTGGCCAAAGTTTCACCTCAGGAGGGTGAATTTCTATCAATTGCATTAGAACATTGAACACTTCTCATAAACTTGTGGTTAAGCCTTTAAAAGACATTGCACAGTAAAGGCAATTCAAATTTATAATTTGGATGCCAAGTGCCTCTGTCAACTACAGTTATTCCAATCCTTCTATTCAAATATAGATAACAACTGTCAGTGAATCTCTGAAGAATTTCTCTCTTGCTGTTTAGAATCACTTCTCTGTGACTCCCTGCAAAACTGACCTTTGAGAATCCTGCCATTCATTCTTTGCATGTGGTCCTTGCAGCTCCATGTTGAGTGAGAGCAGCTTAAATGCTGGCAGGTTTGCTGCATCCTTGGCTCTGCGACTACAGCTACTACTCAGGTGCAGTGATCAGAGTTAATGCTGATGGAATGGAGCAAAATGTCATGGCCTCAAATTCTAGATTTTTCTTACACAGTAACATGATCTTACAGAACTCTGTTTGGTCTGGGGATTGATGTTTCCTCCGTCAAAATATTTTGTCTCTCCTATTTCCATAATCCCAATAAACTCTGGTAGGTGATAGTATCTTAATGCTTTATAGTTCTGAGAAATAGACCCTAGAGGATTTGGGGGACTGACACAGCCAGAATTCAAACACATTTATGATCCTATCCAGAGAGATTTCCATGCACAGAGTCAAAAAAGGATAAAACAAGTAATATGTTGGATTTTATCTTTTAAAAAATAAAAGTTAAGAATTAGCTTTAAAAAGAGATATACACACATACATATATATATATATATATACATATATATACATAAATATGAGGAGATAAGCATTGATCAAGAAAATGAATGCTTTTTAGTCATTGGTATTGATAGTTCCAAAATATTTATTTATCTTTCTAAATCATTTTCTTAAAACGTCTTTCATAAAATGGCCTGAGGCAATGTGTGTGTGTGTGTGTGTGTGTGTGTGTGTGTGACAAAATTAGTAAATTCATGTCTTAACTGGTGTGCCACTGTACAATAATATTTATGAAAAAATGTTAGGCCATGTGAACTGGATTTTAGTGAAAATAATCAATATTTAAATATGAGACTAGTATTTGGATTTTATAAAATTTTTAGCAGTAGTGTATAATACTGTTAGTCTTATATGTCAACTTGGCTAGATTATATTAAATATTTAATCAAACAATAATTTAAATGTTATATTTAGATGTAAATGTATATTGTAAATGCCGTTAATATCTATAACCAGATGATTTTAAACACAAGGTATTAGCTCTTTAATATCGGTGGACCTTGTCCAATCAATTGATTATCTTGAGACTATAAGGTAACAATCCTACTGGAGTTTCTGGCCTACAGGAATCCCTGCACATCTCAAACTTTTCAGTACCTACTATCATGTGAACCAATTTCTTAATTTCTTTCTTCCCTCCTACCCTAACTCCCACCTCTTTCACACACACTCTATTTTTGTTTCCTATGGAGAACTGAACTAATAAAAATAAAACTGAACTCTTAAGATTCAAGCAGTGTATATGCATAGTAACTTCAAACCATCTCTGGAATAACGCAGATAGATGAATTTCAACAAACAGGAGAGGCCATTGTCATCACTTAACAAGTTTTCCTCCTTCCAGAGGGACTATCCTTGAAGAGAGTCCTTTTGGATCTAATAACTAGAGTGGGAGGCTGGAGCTGAGGGAAGGTGGTGTGGAACAATAAGGTTGGTAAAAAGCAGATCATTCAACAATAAAAAGGAACAACTCACTTGTATATACAGCAATGTGGTTGAAGCTTGGAAGCATTATTCTTAGTGAAAGAGACAGATACAAAGATAAAACTATATGATTTCATTGTGAAGTTGTAAACCAAAACAAATTTATTTATAGTGATAGAAGTAAGAACAGCAATTGTTCTGGGATGGTAGGAATTGACAGGTAGGAGCAGAGAAGGAACTGTCTAGAGTGATAGAAATTCAGGTTATGTAAATGTATATAATTATCAATATTGATCATATTGGGAACATAAGATCTAGTTTCATCTGTAAATCAAATTTCAATTTATTTATTTATTTTTTTTATTTTTTTTAAAATTTTATTTTATTTTTAAACTTTACATAATTGTATTAGTTTTGCCAAATATCAAACTGAATCCATCACAGGTATACATGTGCTCCCTATCCTGAACCCTCCTCCCTCCTCCCTCCCCATACCATCCCTCTGGGTCATCCCAGTGCACTAGCCCCAAGCATCCAGTATCGTGCATTGAACCTGGACTGGCATCTCGTTTCATACATGATATTTTACATGTTTCAATGCTATTCTC
>NW_011494760.1:1193623-1194190 GCF_000754665.1 Bison bison bison | reverse complement strand
TCCATTTTGAGTTTATTTTTGTGCATGGTGTTAGAAAGTGTTCTAGTTTTATTCTTTTACAAGTGGTTGACCAGTTTTCCCAGCACCACTTGTTAAAGAGATTGTCTTTAATCCATTGTATATTCTTGCCTCCTTTGTCAAAGATAAGGTGTCCATGTGTGCGTGGATTTATCTCTGGGCTTTCTATTTTGTTCCATTGATCTATATTTCTGTCTTTGTGCCAGTACCATACTGTCTTGATAACTGTGGCTTTGTAGTAGAGCCTGAAGTCAGGTATGTTGATTCTTCCAGTTCCATTCTTCTTTCTCAGGATCGCTTTGGCTATTCGAGGTTTTTTGTATTTCCATACAAATTGTGAAATTATTTGTTCTAGCTCTGTGAAGAATACTGTTGGTAGCTTGATAGGGATTGCATTGAATCTATAAATTGCTTTGGGTAGTATACTCATTTTCACTATATTGATTCTTCCAATCCATGAACATGGTATATTTGTCCATTTATTAGTGTCCTCTTTGATTTCTTTCACCAGTGTTTTATAGTTTCTATATATAGGTCTTTAGTTTCTTT
>NW_011494760.1:1192876-1193523 GCF_000754665.1 Bison bison bison | reverse complement strand
TGATAGTAGTCTCTTATGATCCTTTGTATTTCTGTGTTGTCTGTTGTGATCTCTCCATTTTCATTCTAATTTTATTGATTTGATTTTTCTCCCTTTGTTTCTTGATGAGTCTGGCTAATGGTTTGTCAATTTTATTTATTCTTTCAAAGAACCAGCTTTTGGTTTTGTTGATTTTTGCTATGGTCTCTTTTGTTTCTTTTGCATTTATTTCTGCTCTAATTTTTAAGATTTCTTTCCTTCTACTAACCCTGGGGTTCTTCATTTCTTCCTTTTCTAGTTCCTTTAGGTGCAGAGTTAGGTTATTTATTTGACTTTTTTCTTGTTTCTTGAGGTGTGCCTGTATTGCTATGAACTTTCCCCTTAGGACTGCTTTTACCGTGTCCCACAGGTTTTGGGTTGTTGTGTTTTCATTTTTATTCATTTCTATGCAAATTTTGATTTCTTTTTTGATTTCCTCTGTGATTTGTTGGTTATTTAGCAGCGTGTTGTTCAGCCTCCATATGTTGGAATTTTTAATCGTTTTTCTCCTGTAATTGAGATCTAATCTTACTGCATTATGGTCAGAAAAGATGCTTGGCATGATTTCTATTTTTTTGAATTTACCAAGGCTAGCTTTATGGCCCAGGATGTGATCTATCCTGGAGAAG
>NW_011494760.1:1192305-1192776 GCF_000754665.1 Bison bison bison | reverse complement strand
GAATTTTGTTAAGGATTTTTGCATCTATGTTCATCAGTGATATTGGCCTGTAGTTTTCTTTTTTTGTGGCATCTTTGTCAGGTTTTGGTATTAGGGTGATGGTGGCCTCATGAATGAGTTTGGAAGTTTACCTTCCTCTGCAATTTTCTGGAAGAGTTTGAGCAGGATAGGTGTTAGCTCTTCTCTAAATTTTTGGTAGAATTCAGCTGTGAAGCCATCTGGACCGGGGCTTTTGTTTGCTGGCAGATTGTTGATTACAGTTTCAATTTCCGTGCTTGTGATGGGTCTGTTAAGATTTTCTATTTCTTCCTGGTTGAGTTTTGGAAAGTTGTACTTTTCTAAGAATTTGCCCATTTCTTCCACGTTGTCCATTTTATTGGCATATAATTGTTGATAGTAGTCTCTTGTGATCCTTTGTATTTCTGTGTTGTCTGTTGTGATCTCTCCATTTTCATTCTAATTTTATTGATT
>NW_011494760.1:1191690-1192205 GCF_000754665.1 Bison bison bison | reverse complement strand
ATGTCTATTTAGTTCTTTGGCCCATTTTTTGATTGGGTCATTTATTTTTCTGGAGTTGAGCTGTAGGAGTTGCTTGTATATTTTTGAGATTAGTTGTTTGTCAGTTGCTTCATTTGCTATTATTTTCTCCCATTCTGAAGGCTGTCTTTTCACCTTGCTAATAGTTTCCTTTGATGTGCAGAAGCTTTTAAGGTTAATTAGGTCCCATTTGTTTATTTTTGCTTTTATTTCCGATATTCTGGGAGGTGGGTCATAGAGGATCCGGCTGTGATGTATGTCAGAGAGTGTTTTGCCTATGTTCTCTTCTAGGAGTTTTATAGTTTCTGGTCTTATGTTTAGATCTTTAATCCATTTTGAGTTTATTTTTGTGCATGGTGTTAGAAAGTGTTCTAGTTTTATTCTTTTACAAGTGGTTGACCAGTTTTCCCAGCACCACTTGTTAAAGAGACTGTCTTTAATCCATTGTATATTCTTGCCTCCTTTCTCAAAGATAAGGTGTCCATATGTGCATGGAC
>NW_011494760.1:1190238-1191590 GCF_000754665.1 Bison bison bison | reverse complement strand
ATCTTGTATCTTGAAGCTCAGGGCTGTGCTCCTTTGTTGCTGGAGAATTTGCTTGGTATGTCTTGCCCTGGAACTTGTTGGCACTTGTGTGGTGCTTGGTTTCAGTGTTGGTATAGAGGCGTTTGATGAGCTCCTGTCAATTAATGTTCCTTGGAGTCAGGAGTTCCCTGGAGTCAGGGTTTGGACTTAAGCCTCCTGCTTCAGTTATTGGTCTTATTTTTACAGTAGTTTCAAAACTTCTCCTTCTATACAGCACCATTGATAAAACATCTACGTTAAAGATGAAAAGTTTCTCTACTGTGAGGGTCACTCAGAGAGGTTCACAGCGTTACATGGAGAAGAGAAGAGGGAGGAGGGAGTTAGAGGTGACCCAAATGAGATGAGGTGAATTCAATAGTGGAGAGAGTGGGGTAGCCAGTAGTCACTTCCTTATGTGCACTCCACAACTGGACCACTCAGAGATGTTCACGGAGTTATACAGAGAAGAGAAGAAGGAGGAAGGAGACAGAGGTAGCCAGAGGGATAAAAGGGGGGAATGAAAAGGAGGGAGACAGATCCAGCCAGTAATCAGTTCCCTAAGTGTTCTCCACCGTCTGGAACACGCATAAACTCACAGAGTTGGGTAGAGTAGAGAGGGGTTAGGGAGGAGACACAGGCGACCTGGTGGAGAAAAAGGAGAGTCCAAAGGGAGAGAGAGCAGTCAAGCCAGTAATCTCGCTCCCTAGAGAAAAATGGGTCTTGAAGATTGGGTTCTTAAAGGTACAAAATTGGTAACAAATACATAAAAGCAAAAATTAAAAATCTAGAGTAGAGTTTGGAATTTCAAAAATACGATGTTAAAGAAAAGAAGAAGGAAAAGAAAGAGAAAAAACGAACAAAGAAAAACAAACAAGGTCGCGAAAATTATAAAGAAAATACAGGTACAAAATTGATAACTAATACCAAAAAGCAAAAATTAAAAATCTAGAGTAGAGTTTGGAATTTCAAAAATACAATGTTAAAAAAAAGGAAGAAGAAACATAAAGAGAGAAAACAAACAAACAGAAACAATGTCGCAAAAATTATAAAGAAAATACAGGTACAAATTTGATACCAAATACCAAAAAGCATAAATTAAAAATCTAGAGTAGAGTTTGGAATTTCAGATATACAATGTTATATAAAAGAAGAAGAGAATGAAACAGAAAAAAAAAAAAAGTCACAGAAATTATAAAAAAAAAACTAGTAGGTACAAAATTGATAACATATACCAAAAAGACTGAAATTAAAAAACTAAGAGTCAACCACTTGTAAAAGAATAGAAACTAGAACTACTTTCTAACACCATACACAAAAAATAAACTACAAAATGG
>NW_011494760.1:1188758-1189052 GCF_000754665.1 Bison bison bison | reverse complement strand
CGGGTAGTCCTCAGAGGCGCAGACTCAGTTGGGCCTGCATTTTGTGCTCTTCTCATGTCCGAGCAGCTCAGGTGATGAGGTGTTTGGCGAACGCCAGTGCTGTGACTTATCACCTCCCCACCACTCGGTTATCTGGGCGTAAAACCGGCGCACCTTCTCAGGCAGATGTTGACCATCCAGACCCCCAAGAAGTTTTAGTTAGCAAAGAAGCCTGCTTACAGTTTTATAGATAATGTCTCTCTGGGGCTGCGATTGCCCCCTTCCGGCTCTGGCTGCCTGTCACCGGAGGGGGAA
>NW_011494760.1:1167498-1188658 GCF_000754665.1 Bison bison bison | reverse complement strand
CGTCTCTTTTTTGTCTTTTATATTTTTCCTACCTCCTTTGGAAGAGTTGGGTTGCTTTTCTGGGTGCCTGATGTCCTCTGCCGGCATTCAGAAGTTGTTTTGTGGAATTTACTCGACATTTAAATGCTCTTTTGATGAATTTGTGGGGGAGAAAGTGTTCTCCCCGTCCTACTCCTCTGCCATCTTGGCTCCTCCTCCCAAATTTCAATTTAAAAGAAACAAAAAAATTACGATGTTGCTATTATAAATGCGGAAAAATGTGTAACCTTTAAAATATGTTTTTAAGGATTTTTTAAGCATATGGGAAATGTCCATGAAACAATGTTATATATTGTTTATTATATGTATATAGACAGTATTGATAATTCTTTTTTTGTTGAGAAAAACTGTAGATCTGCATAAAAAATATTGTAATGAAATATACGACAATGTTATCAGTTGTGATATTTTGTCAGTGAGATTTAAGAACTATTAAAACGTGATGTCAAAGTGAGTGTACATGACACATTTATGGCTGTTTTAATTAATTAGTCTTCCTTCTCCTTTGACTGTATGCTTTGGGAGGGCTAAACCTATTGTTCACCTTGACACCACCATAGAGTAGCATCATTGTAGCAACTCAACAAAAGTAGTAAAAGTTTTATGCTTGGGAACCTTCACTCCACGCTCTTGCCTTTCCTGTTTCTGTCCTTGAAGTATCTGTGCTGGGCACCCCTGATAGTGGAGACAACCTAGTGATGAGGGCCTTCCAGTACTGTAGAAAATACACTAAAGTCTAAGATATTGTTGTTCAGCCTCTCAGTGTCTGACTCTTTGCAACCCCATGGACTGCAGCACGCCAGACTTCCCTGTCCTTCACAATCTCCAGGAGTTAGCTCAAACTCATGTCCATTGAGTCCGTAGTGCCATCCAACCATCTCATCCTATGTTGTCACCTTCTCCTCCTGCCTTCAATCTTTCCCCAAATCAGGGTCTTTCCCAATGGGTCGGCCCTTTGACTCGCCTTTCAATTCACTCCAGTCCATAGGAAAGTAGGCTTTTCCTTGGTATGATAAATCTATGCCTTGCTGACTTTTTTCAGAGTTCCCCTCTGGAGATTTTAATAAGACTTTTTTGAAGTGGTGCCAAAAAAATATAAAGAATCATTGAAGATCATCTGAACAGCCCTTCTTTCCTCTTCTGTGACCCCTGAAACCTCCCAAACACAGCCCTAAAGTGTCCTTTATTCTCCATATCGGTGACAAGCATCCCAGTGACAGCCCCAAGTGCTCTCTTGTATATAGCCATAAGGTCCTGCACAGCCAAAGAGATCTGGGTAGATACATACCATATCATACCACTTCCCCCTCACCTCTCCTCATGCACAATCCAGTATGACTTACAATCCACCTTAGCTGTTCTCGTACTTCTCTTAACATCTGAGCAATCGGCCCTGCTCACAGTCTGCCTATCCTGCCATCTTTGCAGCTTTTCCCTGATCCCAGAAACTGAGTTCTTAGGGTCTTTTCTTTATACGTGAAATGTTCTTCCCTTGACCCTCCTGGAGTGTCTTCTTTTTATCTTGTAGGTCTCAGTTTCAATGCCACTTTCTTAGTATTTTCCCATTGTCCTACTATAATCAACTGCAGAGCACATTTTTCCTTATTAACTCGACCTGCTTCTCTCTAGAACATACGCTCTATGTGTTCACAGATTTTATTGGATGGTGTTTTCCATCACTGCCTCATAAGCACCTAGAACAATGCTGAAGTCATCAACAGACATTAAAAGAAGCTCAATAGATATTTTTAAAGTAAACTGATATAAATGAGTGCAATAACACACACATGAACTTTCAATTGAATAGGATCAAGTGTGTTGGCTGTTCTCCAAATTTGTTCTACACCGCTTTCTGGCCTGCTCTGTGTCCAGGAGGCTGACTCCCCTGAACTGCAGTACCCAAGCCTGCTGAGTGGCTGCTACTCGTGCCAGTAGTAAATGGGATGACAGGAAGGCAAGGGTGTGGCAGGAGTTTCCTCCGTTTGCTCTGCTTTGCCTTCCATGAATAGCTCTTCAGTGGATCCTGATGACAGCACTTCTTCCCTCCTTCCCTTGAGCCTTTCCATCCCATGTCAGTTTCCTATCCCAGTTCTCAGCTCCAGAGTCTGTACCTTCATCACAATACCTTCATTTGCATAATTTGGGATGAAGTTTTCCTTGTTGAAATCTTATCTGATTTCAGGGAACTTTCTTTTTGTTTGTGTATATTTTATATGTGCGGGTGTCTGCATGTTCAGTCATGTCTGACTCTTTGTGACCCCATGGACTGTAGCCTGCCAGGCTCCTCTGTCCATGGGACTCTCCAGACAAGAAAACTGGAGCAGTTTGCTATTTCCTCCTTCAGGGGATCTTCCGACACGGGGATTGAACCTGCATCTCCTGCACTGGCAGGCAAATTCTTCACCGCTACACCACCATCGCGTGCACGATTCATGGGGTCGCAAAGAGTTGGACACGACTGAGCGACTAGACTGACTGACTGACACCACCAAAGGGATATAATTTATGTATCTTTCTGTGTATACAAACGGTGCACAAATTTTTATGTTTTCTTTCTTTTTAAATTTCTGGATCTCTGTATTTTTTAAATTTTCTCAGCTACTGGCATAAAGTCTTAAAAGAGTCTCATATATGTATTGTGGTATGTGTGTGTGTTTACATGGGTTGTCATCAAAATTCTGGCTATGGATCCTAGGGAACTGATATGCATAACACACTGTTTATTCTTCTCTACTTTAATTTTGAAAAAAAAAATTAGTATTTGAAAAAATATAGTAGCCAGTAATGACTACAAATAGGTATAAAGAATAAGATGTTGATTTCAGCACATTTCTATTTTACGGCACCAGCAAACACACATCTTATTCTAAATACTCAGTGTGCAAACTGATAAACCTTATAGCAGTGCATTAAATGTGGAAAGAAGGTAGCTATGATGACACTGAGGAATAAAGTGGCAGCAGTTTTCCCGGGACAATCCAGAGCTGGATTTTTCTAAGTAATTTCATTTCAATGAAACAAACAAAAAAGCCTCTTGTAGTCGGCAAACCCCAAATGTAAGCAGGTGAAATACTGCCCAGACCATCGCAAATCCACTGATTAAGTTCCGGCACTTACATCTGTAGTGGGGAGGAACACATGCCCCACTCCTGCCCCAGCACATTTTGTATGTATATTCTATTCAAGAAGATGAAGATGCTCCAGAGAAAATGAAATTTTCACCAACACCCCATAGTTCATTTGCCATCCCTTCACTTGTGTGTTGGGTAAACTCCAGCAATGTTAAATAGAATGACATTAATTTAAAAGCAAAATTTCATAGTCAATCCAACTGAACAACAGATCATTTATACAAGTAATAGGAAAAAAAAGTCCATGTCACTAAAATAAATAAATTTAAGAAAGACAAGTGAATTAGAAAATTGTAGCTTGAAAAAATCTTAGATCCTTACTCTGGGATACTTTCACTGTGGGGTGATGTTTGTGCAAATAACACTTGCATAAATAACAACATCTATATAGCACTGATGCATAAGTTATATGCATATATGCATGATTTGTGAGTTGTACGTAGTTATACGCATCCTTCAAATGGGATCAAGGTGATTACTCAAGATCTGTGCATTTTACCAGGTACATATGAAATGTCACATTTTAAAAAATTTTGTCACATGAGACAAAATAAAGGTTTTACCATTTTAGAGTATGGAAAAATATGATGCAGCCAAAAAAAAGAAAAAAAAAACAACAACACAGCCTTTTGAAATATTTTTAGTAACATGGTAGGTGGGGAGGTTTATGATAGGATGAAAATTCTTTAAAGGCTGTATTGAAGTGTATATGACAAGATCACACTTTTACAGAAAAAAATATATGTGTGAATAAATAATGGAAAGAAATTCAAGAAAATGTCTCTGGTTGGTGGGATTGTGTGTAATTTTAATTATCTTTCTTTACATTTTACTATGTTATTCTATCCAGGGATTGAACATGCAGTCTTTTCTTTTCTTTTTTTTTTTTTTTTTTTTTTTTTTTTTTTTTTTTTTTTTTTGCATTCTTTTCTAATCAGAAATAAACAGTGCTGTTTATTTTTTAAAGTAATATTTTACAGCATATATCTTGCTATTATTCAAGTTGCATGGCTCCAGTTTTCTGTTGCTGTCATAAAAAATTGCCACAAACTTAAAGCCTTCAATCATATTCATTTAACAGCTCACAGATCTATCTGCTCTACTAGATTCTCTTAGATCTTTACTCTGGGATACTTTCACTGTGGGGTGATGTTTGTGCAAATAACACTTCACTGTTCAATTTATTTCCCAAATGATTTCAACTCTCCTAAGAACAACGATTTGTGAATTAACTGGAGTTACAGTTCCCCTAGAAAACTTGATGGAAATGGTAGCCCTTTCTAAAGCTAAATAAATATGTAGGCAAAATTGATATGTAAATGCATATCCTTGGATAATGTCCACATACCATTAACCCTTGCTTTGGAGAATGTTTCTATGAAAATAGCATACTAATACAAACCTTGTAAATCGATAATATTACAGTTTTAAGTATTTGCTTTTTGCAAAGTCAATTCTGCATTTTCACTTTAGCTGCTGATCGCACAATAGGGTCAAACTTTTCTACATATTGTCTTTAATTTTATCTACCAAGTGAGAAGACGTGTGTAACCACTTAAGAGTTCATGCAAATTTAAATGAAATAAAGATTCAAGCAAATAATTTCTGTCCTTTGATAAAAGTTTACTTAAGACTCAACCTGACAACTCCATCTATTTTATAGTGACCTTTCAGACCAGAGGGGAGGTACACCACTGATGTAGGTATTGTCATGTTGACACTGAAACTGGCATTTGACACATTTGTTGTTATTGTTCACTTGCTAAGTTGTGTCTGACTCTGTGACTCCATGGACTGTAGCATGCTTCGCTTATCTGGCCATGGGGTTCTCCAGGTAAGAAAACTGGAATGGGTTGCCACCTCCTTCTCCAGGGAGTCTTCCTGGACCAGGGATTGAACCTGTATCTCCTGCATTGGTATGCACCAAGTATAAAACCTGAAGTCTGAAAAGTTTTACTCCTCTATAACGTTAAGGACAAATCTATAACAGATTAAGTGCTATAAACCTATAAAAGAAGCTTACATGAGTGTGTTGAACAATGCCACTCACTATCTCCAAAGTGTTTTGTTAACAAAGATCAAGAACAGTTGAATTTAAAAGATTGTGGCAAGAAAATACAACTATATTTTTAAATCCTTATCAAAATCTCATAAAATGCTAATTAACATTATCAAAGTTCAAATAAGCAATGACTGACGAATTCCATACTAAGCACTAAAGTTTGGTCAGGAAAATATTTTTAATACCACAAAATAAAATATACATAAAATTTAAACTCAGTTGAATTCAAAGTAATATTAAATGTACTAGCGTAAATGAAAATAATAATAGTTAATTCAGCTTCAACTGTTTGCCAGATACTTTTACATTATTTCCAATTATCACAGAAATTTCACAAGAATCGATTTTCAGAGTTTTCCGAGGACAAAATTGAAAAGCAGTCAATTTAAGTGTCAGGCCTGTATAAACAGGTGCTACTGCTACTGCTAAGTCACATCAGTCATGTCCAACTCTGTGACCTCATAAATGACAGTCCACCAGGCTCTGCCATCCCTGGGATTCTCCAGGCAGGAACACTGGAATGGGTTGCCATTTCCTTCTCCAATGCATGAAAGTGGAAAGTGAAAGGGAAGTCCCTCAGTCATGTCCGACTCCTAGCGACCCCATGGACTGCAGCCTACCAGGCTCCTCCGTCCATGGGATTTTGCAGGCAAGAGTACTGGAGTGGGGTGCTGTTGCCTTCTCCATAAAGAGGTGCAAAGATTTAAAGTCATGTCTACCTAAATGGTCCTTTTACAGAGAACCAAGATTTGTTATCCATTTTATGGTATGATTATACTGAAATAGATAAACTACTTGTTGGTAGTTACTTTTTTCACTTGTTTGTATAGTTAGGAAAAATGTTATCTTCAAAAATTATTAACTGAGAATAAAAATTATCTTTTGTTTTCACTTATAACAAATTATTTACATCTTTAAAAACCATCAAATGTTACAAATGACTCTATGACTCCTGATCTTTAACCATATTTCTAAAGCAGTATCTAATTTTCAAAGTAATCTTGTTAGAAATCTAGAATATTACTTTCATTTTCTCATCATACAAGACAAAAAGAAAATTATATAACTCTGTTTTGAATAGCAAATTTTAATGTCTCACTTTATGCCACACAGATACTGTGCAGCATTCCTATTGACATATATTCAGAAAGATCCTTAATATTTTTAAAACTGAATACTCTGATTATGACTGCTACTCTACATGCTGCAAGTGAAATTTTGTTGTTATTGTTTCTAGCCTTTTTTTCTTTTTTTTCCCCCTAATCTCACAGCCTGAACTAACAGTCAACATTCACCAGGCTAATAATTGAAAGAGAAAGAAAAAAATAACTGAAAGAGAAAAAATAAATGGTTTGTATGTTTTGGTTGCAAATAATGAAAATACTTTTATGGCCAAAAAAAGAAAAAAAATATTAAGAAATGTTGAAATGATTACATTTCCTTGACATAAAGCACATATAAGACTAATCATAGCAATTGAATTTTCTGGTGAAACTAGCAAAAACCATTACAGGGTAAAAAATAAGAGATTTCCTTCTTTTTTTCCAGTTTTATTTATGTTGAGTAAAGAGAAGATTTTGAGCACCTCTTCTGGTAAAGGAAGTAAAAGAAGGCATGAAAGAGGTCGAAAAAACAAAAACCATGACATGTTGGCATCAATACTACCTTATTATTAATTTCTTTTTTTTGGGGGGGGGGAGTCAATAGAAGTCAAGAAAAGCGATTGCAGGAAATAGAAGAGAAAATTACTAGGAAGATTTAAACTTGAGCTTGTTAATGCACTGAAAACTAAAAAGTCCTGTGAGAATCAGATACTTTATGTCTAGCTGTCTCAAAATAAGCTATATTTTCATGGAGTTCAGAGAATCTTATTTTAAACAATTATCTCCTTGATGGAAGAATCTTTCACTTTGCCAGCAAATTTTCTCCATCTCCTTTCATTTTCAGTCTTGCTGTGTTTGACACATCATCAACGGTATCAATTAGAGAAATATGGCAATTGTATGAATTTGTAAAGATCTACAGAAAATCTCTGCTTCCATAATCTCTAAAATGACAGCAAACTTCTTAGACAATTAGTAAATGCTTTCTTCATAATTCACTAAACCTGAGAGTCTGAGCAAGGAAAAAAAGAATCATCTTCTACTTAATACTAAGTAAAAATTTGGACATATCAAAAAATATTCCTGGAAAAAAATAAAATTGATATATTCAAATGCAATTATGAACCAGAAGCATTTCTCCCTTATCACTATTCATTCTAATTTCATAGCAACCATCTTATGTGTTAGAGTTTTTTCTTTGAATTACCAGAAAACTAGTGCCACAAAAAAAGATATATTTTATGTTAATCACTATTCCCTGATTTTCATTTGAGATTTGATTTTTTTAATTCAATTTTTTGGACAAATTCAGCTATCTATTTAAATAGTTTACAGTCTTGAAGGATTTTATTTGTTTTACAGGTGAATTAGATTTAACCTTTGGATTGTTGCTATGAAATATTAAGCACAATGTTCTTAGATCTTAATAAGAGTGTTGATTGCTCCAAATCCTTGTAGCATGTTTTTCGATAAAACTTTAACGATTAGACTCTTTATGAAGGCCAGTGATGTTCCACGCCATGGAATTTGCAGATGGTATGTACCTTTTAATTTATTCTGTGTTCTTCGGTAGAACTCTCCTGAACAATAGCACATTGTTCTTAACAGGTAATCAAAAAAACTGTGCTTAATTGATTCTATAATATTGATAAAAAGTGCTAGAAATTATTTATACTGAATAATTAAAACCAGAAGGCAGCAGTTTAATTCTATCTAGTTCTGCAGAGGAGGAAAAATAATTTCCTCTTTTCCCTTCTGAATTTTAGTCTGGCATAGCTGTCACAAAAATTAAATTAGCAAGTGAAAAATAAATAGAAGTTTACTGACATGTATACATTATTTATACATGGAAGATATCCATGAAGAATAAGTACTGTTCTAAGGTGACTTAGAGTTCAGGCTTAGATATTATCTTCGGCTAAAGATGAAGGAAAAAAAGCTGAAAGGGAGAAGAATTATGGAGAGGAGACCAGGAAAAGCACAGTTATGGGTTGTTATGCATATTTAAGTGAAAACCTTATCAATTGATAATCTAAAGTTGTCCATGATAAATTATTGTGTCCTTTCTGGTAGACAGAGGAGAAGTGACACTTTTGAAAATTAATGCCTTGCTTTTAGGAAAATGGGAGGAAT
Organism: Bison bison bison; assembly: GCF_000754665.1. Lineage (NCBI taxonomy): Eukaryota > Metazoa > Chordata > Mammalia > Artiodactyla > Bovidae > Bison > Bison bison. The sequence continues at coordinate 1,180,190 of NW_011494760.1, read as the reverse complement.
GCAGGGAACATTTCTTATATTAGCTTCTTTCCAATTCCCTTAAGCTCAAAATAATCCTGATGCTTAAGTGGGGTTAACATATTCTGTCTCCCTTCAGTTTCAATTGCTGAACTTTGGTATGAGATTGATAACACTGGTATTCATTAAGTTTAATGAACTTAAACTGGAATGAATGTTGAAATTCTGATCAAAAAGTACAATTCTGCCCTCAATTTCAACATTCTCACACCACCAAGCAATTGTTAGACACCAGCAGAGTGTCCTACTGTTACCAGGTCCTAGCTCAGTATGCACAATGCACAACAGACCAGTTAACTGAGAGATGAAATTTTGAGGCTAGTTGACAGAGAAGATGGCAAACTAATGTCTCAGAATAACCATCTTGTCTGGGTCTGGATGCCAAGTTCTCTTATAGTACCAGGGTGGGGGGTGGAGGGAGTCGAGGAAGTAAAGACCATTATCTTACAAATATCTACTGAAATGGCTAACCTCAGGGAGGAGATGTGGCAATCTCTTCCAGCAGAGGGGCAGGGCTCCCTGAGGAGGTCATTCTGTATGATTGCTATGGTTCAGTTACTCAGTCCTGTTCGAATCTTCAGGTCCCATGGACTGTAGCACGCCAGGCTTCCCGGTCCCTCCCAATATTTCAGAATTTGCTCAAATTCATGTCCAGTGAGTAGGTAACAGCATCCAACCATCTCATCCTCTGTCATCACCTTCTCCTCCTGCCATCAATCTTACCCAGCATCAGGGCCTTTTCCAATCAGTCCGCTCTTCCCATCAGGTGGACTAAGTATTGGAGTTTCAGCTTCAGCATCAGTTCTGGTCAATTACTTAGTCTGTCTGAGTCTTTGTGAACCCCTAAGAATGTAGCCAGGCATACCTGTCATCACCATCTCCCAGGGCTTGCTGAACTATTGTCAAATGAGTCGGTGATGCCATCCAATCATCTCATCCTCTGTCAGCCCTTTCTCCTCCTGCCTTCAATCTTTCCCAGCATCAGTACCTTTTCCAATGAGTCAGTTCTTTGCATCAGGTGGCCAAAGTATTGGAGTTTCAGCTTCAGCATCAGTCCTTCCAATGAACACCCAGGACTGATCTCCTTTAGGATGGACTGGTTTGATCTCCTTGTCATCAAAGGGACTCTCAAGAGTCTTCTCCAACACCACAGTTCAAAAGCATCAGTTCCTCAGCATTCAGCTTTCTTTATATTCCAAGTCTCACATCCATACATGACTGCTGTAAAACCACAGTTTTTACTAGATGGATATTTGTCATGAAAGTAATGTCTTTGCTTTTTAATATGCTGTCTAGATTGGTCAAAGCTTTTCTTCCAAGGAGCAAGTGACATTTAATTTCATGGCTACTGTCACCATCTGCAGTGATTTTGGAGCCCCATAAAAAAAGGTCTGTCACTGTTTCCATTGTTTCCCCATCTGTTTTCATGAAGTGAGGTGATCAGATGCCATGATCTTAGTTTTCTGAATGTTGAATTTAAGCTAGCATTTTCACTCTCTTCTTTCACTTTCATCAAGAGGCTCCTTAGTTCTTCACTTTATGCCATAAGGGTGGAGTCATCTGCATATCTGAGGTTATTGATATTTCTTTTGACAATCTTGATTCCAGCTTGTGCTTCATCTGGCCCAGCATTTCACATGATGTGCTCTGCATATAAGTTAAATAATCATGGTGATAATATCTTGATGTACAGTCTTGATGTACTTCTTTCCCAATTTAGAATCAGTCTGTTATTACATGTCTGGTTCTAACTGTTGCTTCTTGACCTGTGTACAAATTTCTCAGGCAGCAGGTAATGTGGTCTGGTATCCCCACATCTTTAAGAATTTTCCACAGTTTGTTGTGTACACAGTAAAAGGCTTTGGGGTAATCAATAAAACAGAGGTAGATGTTTTTCTGGAACTCTCTTGCTTTTTCTATGATCCAAAATTCTGGCAATTTGATCTCTGGTTCCTCTGCCTTTTTTAAAACCAGCTTGAACATTGGGAAGTTCAGGGTTCACATACTGTTGAAGTCTGGGTTGGAGAATTTTGAGCATTACTTTGTTAGCATGTGAGACGAGTGTAATTGTGTGGTAGTTTAAACATTCTTTGGCATTGCCTTTCTTTGGGATTGGAATGAAAACTGACCTTTTCCAGTTCTGTGACCACTGCTGAGTTTTCCAAATTTGCTGCCATATTAAGTGTAGTACTTTCACAGAATCATCTTTTAGGATTTGAAATAACTCAACTGGAATTCCATAACCTCCACTAGCTTTGTTTGTAGTGACGCTTCCTAAAACCCAGATGACTTTGTATTCCAGGATATCTGGCTGTGGGGCAAGTGATCACACCATCTTGGTTATTTGGGTCTTGAAGATTTTTTTGTATAGTTCTACTACGTATTCTTGCATGTCTTCTGCTTCTGTTAGGACCTGAAAGGTCTTGTAGGTCTTCATAGAAGCATTCAACTTCAGTTTCTTCAGCAATACTGGTTGGGACATAGACTTGGATTACTGAGATATTGAATGGTTTGCCTTAGAAATGAGCAGAGATCATTCTATTGTTTTTGTGATTGCACCCAAGAACTGCATTTCGGACTCTTTTGTTGACTATGAGGGCTACTCCATTTCTTCTAAGAGATTTTTGCCCACAGTAGTAGATATAATGGTCACCTGAATTAATTTTGTCCATTCCTGTCCATTTTAGTTCACTGATTCCTAAAATATTGATGTTCACTTTTGCCATCTCCTGTTTGACCACTTCTAATTTACCTTGATTCATAGACCTAACATTCCAGGTTCCTATGCAATATTGTTCTTTACAGTATCAGACTTTACTTCCATCACCAATCACATCCAAAACTTGGCGTTGTTTTTGCTTTGACTCCATCTCTTCATTCATTCTGGAGGTATTTCTCCACTCTTCTCCAGTAGCATACTGGGTACCTACTGACCTGGGGAGTTCGTCTTTCAGTGTCATATCTTTTAGCATTTTCATACTGTTCATGGAGTTATCAAGGCAAGAATACTGAAGTGGTTTGCCATTCCCTTCTCCAGTGGATCAAGTTTTGTCAGAACTCTCCATTACCCGCTCATTTTGGGTGGCCCTACATGGCCTGGTTCATATTTTCATTGATGTAGACAAGGGCGTTGAGTTAGACTAAGCTTCAGCATCAGTCCTTCCAATGAATATCAGAATTGATTTCCTTTAGCATTATCTTGTTTGATCTCCTTTTTATTCAAAGAACTCTCAAGAGTCTTCTACAGCACCACAGTTTGAAAGCATCTGTTCTTCAGCACTCAGTCTTCTTTATGGTCCAACTCTCACAACCATATATGACTAGTGGACAAATCATAGCTCTGATTATATGGACCTTTGTAGGCAAAACAATGTTTTTGCCTTTCAATATGCTCTCCGGGTTTCTCTTAGCTTTTCTTCCAAGGAGGAAGATATTTTTAATTTCATGGTTGCAGTCACCATCTGCAATGATTTTGGAGCCAAGATAAATTAATATAAATAAAGTCCCTCATTGTTTCCATTGCTTCCCCATCTATTTACCATGAAGTGATGGGATTGGATGCCATGATCTTAGCTTTCTGAATGCTGAAGCCAGTTTTTTCACTCTCTTCTTTTTCCTTCATCAAGAGGTTCTTTAGTTCCTCTTTGTTTTCTGTCATAAGGGTGGTGTCCTCTGCATATCTGAGATTATTGATATTGCTCCTGGAAATCTTGATTCCAGCTTGTGCTTCATTCAGCCTAGCATTTTGCATGATGCACTCTCCAGATAAGTTAAATAAGCAGTGTGACAATATATAACCTTTGATGTACTCCTTTCTCAAATTTGGACCAGTCTGTTGTTCCATATCCAGTTCTAACTGTTGCTTCTTGACCTGCTGCATACAGATTTCTCAGGAGGCAGGTAAGGTGTTCTGGTATTCCCATCTCTTTAAGAATTTTCCATAGTTAGTTGTGATTCACATAGTAAAAAGCTTTAGTGTAGTCAGTGAAGCAGAAATAAATTTTTTTTTCTGAAATTTCTTGGCATGTATGATTATGATAACAAAAACAGTAAAAATAAAGATGAAAGACAAAAACCAGATTGATCATGGAGTTAAAATTGACTCTTTCATGACATGTTACAGTTCAACTCAATTTTGACACACTGGTTAAAATCCCACACCCATAGGACTGCCCATTCTCCTTCATATGCTAGTTGCAAATCCAGGCTCTCACCTGTTCTTCTCAAAAACTGTCTATAGACTGAGGTTCCAAGGACTCCCTCCTTTGATTCCATTAATTCACTGGATCAGCTCACAGAATTCAGAAAAACATTTTACTTACTAGACACTTGTTTATTATAAAAGTTATAAGTAGGTAGAATAGGGAAAAGCAGTCTAAAATGGCAGTGGCTAAAAGACAAGGAAGGGAAAAGAGCATGAAAATAGAACAAAGGAAGGTCAAAGAAAGGTCCGAGGACCAGAGTGAGGACTTCAGGTAAAAGAGCACTCCTGGCTGAGCCAAATTTGCATAGGGCAGGCCTAGGGAGAAGAAAACATATAAAAGGAGGAGCCAAATGCTCTTTCTCTCTCTCCCACTGTGTGTTCTCTCTCTCTCTCTCTCTCCCACATGCGTATGCTCTTTCTCTCTCTCACTCTCTCTACACACCCTCCCCCAACCCCGCGAGCATTGGTACGCTCCTCCACTATCTTCTCTTCTTCAAGGATGGATTCTCCTGCTATCTTCTAAATAAAATAGAGCTGTAACACTGATTTGTCTAAGAGCTATGACACGGTTTGTTCAAGACCCGAGAGCTGTGACGCGACGAGGGCTTTAATGTCCATCGCTCCAAATCATTGTGATGAGACAGGAATGGAGAAGCATACACTCACCTGACAAAAAGATACAACTAGGGAACACCCAGATAAAAGCAATGCATAGGACTAATTACAGGTAAGGGACATGGAGTTTCTATGACCAACACTCTCCCAAATCTTCATGTGTCCATTAACCCAGAAGTTCTTCAAATGCCTTTTGGATTTTTATGGAGGCTCCATTACAAAGGCCTGGTTGATTAAATCATGGCCTTGTGCAGTTAAACTCAGTCTTCTGGCTCTCTCTTCTGTCTGGATGTCAGTGGAGTTTGGCTAAAAATTCCAACTCTCTATTCACATGATTAGACTGCAAGGAGATCAAACTAATCTATCCTAAAGGAAATCAATCCTGAATATTCATGGAAAGGACTGATGCTGAAGCTAAAGCTCCAATGCTTTGGCCACCTGATGAGAAGAACTAACTCACTGGAAAAGACCCTGATGCTTGTAAAGATTGAATGTGGAAGATGAAGGGACAAGATGGATGGCATCACTGACTCAATGAGTGTGAATTTGAGCAAGGTCCTGGGGAAGGTGAAGGACAGGGAAGCCTGGCATGCTGCAGTCCACGTGGCCGCAAAGAGTCAGACATGGCTGAGCAACTGAACAACAAATTACATTTTTTCTCCTGGCAATCAGCCCTTATCCTTAAATTATGTCCAAATGTCACCTTATTAACACAACAAATGACATTTTTTTCTCTTGTGTCCCTCAGGAAATTACAGAAATTTAGGAACACTGTACCAGGAAGAGTAGATGAAGACTAAATATCTTTTCTTATTATAGATCATTGTATCACTATGCTGAATGTCCTAAAAGGAAATAGATGGTTTTGATTAGTGTATCATCTGGAAATCAACCAGGAAAACAGAGTCAGCAGAAGAAATATATTAAGAGATTAATGATAAGCAATCAGTTGACTCCATTGTGGGATCTTGCTTAGAAAGTTGAAATCTATAGAAAAGTTTGCCAGGAAGGACAATCTGGAACTCTTGGGTACAAGGTAAAGCTGCCCTCTGTAGGCAAAATTTCTTCTTCTATTATATCTCAGCCCTGCCTTTAAAGTTTTGCATGAATGAATTGGGCCCACTCAGATTGTCTAGAACAAACTCTATTACTTAAGGTCAGCTGATTATCATCGAGTAACATCTACAAATGGATCCACAACTCTAAAATCTAGATTAGTGTTTTATTGAATAACTGGAGGCTGACACTCAAGTGAGTTGACACATCAAACTGAGCATCAGAATGAGGAAAGGTTGTGAGGGAATAATTTTGTGATTATGCATCAGTGTTAGAATGTTTTTTTCATTTTTAATTACTTTTTATGATGTATGTGTTAAAATCCTTGAACAATCTTCTCACTATGTCTCAGGCACCTCTTTTGTGAGTATAGATCACTCACATGGCCAGAGAACCTTTTCAAAGACAGCCCAAGTATGCATTTTATTCCATATGTTCTTCTTAAAAAGTGATGCTGACATTCTTCCAAGAAGAGACAGGCTCTACATTTCTTCTCCTTGTTCCTGGAAAGATCATTGTAACTGCCTCAGACAGTAGAGTGTGGGAAACACAGATGTAATGCTCCCTGATTTCTGAGTCTAGGTCAGAAAAGGAGATAAGGTTTTCTTCCTCTGTTTTCTTCTTGGAACACCTGCCTTTGAACTCAGTCATCATGCTTAAAGGAATTCCAGACCATATGGAGATACCACATGTTAATGTTTCATTGAACAGCCAATATCAACCAGCAGACTTGGTAAATGAGCTTTCTGAGTCCAGCACCCACTCTCCAAATCTTCGAGTTAAGACCAAAGACACCTTAGGACATAGGAAATAGATCCTTAACTGAATTTCTTGTTCTACCTAAATTTCTGATTCAAAGGGTCCATGTATAAAATAAATTGCTATTATATTTTGTCAGTAATATTGGAGGTAATTTTTTATCTAAGACTAACAATTAGAAAGTCTCCCTGCAGTTCTTATGATTCTATAAAACTCTGAAACCTCATTGCCACAGGGTAAGAAGTGACCATATGAATACAGAAGAAGCTATTCAGAATATCCCAGATCAATCAAATGGATTACTTTTGTGATTATTGACCTTCATAAAACACATAAAAATGAATAATATAAAGAGATCATTTACTTTCCATTGTCATCTTGCTTAGAAAGATATACATGTTTGTTTAAATCTTCAGCAGAGCATACCTAAATATTCTAAATAAATGTCACCTTATCAATCTTACTGCATAACTTAATTGGTGAGTCCAGCCTAATAGGCAACTGAGAAAGGAAATTTCTGTATTTGAAAAGTCATAGGAAGAAAAGATATTGTAATCAAACTCCTTTTAATTACCTCTGCAGTTTCTCTCTGTAAGTTCCTTCTCTAGACAACAGACATATTATAAAGAATAAAAACAAGGCTTATCTAGTAAGAGAAAGAGCAGGGAAAACATAAGCATCAAACTTACTGTTATGTAGGCCAGGGTTTCGGTCTGGATTTTTATGTAATTTTCTAACCTCAGCTTTCCTCAGTGCTATTAAAAATTTATACCTCCTTAATGAAGTGAAGTAAGCAAATCATTTGGCACAGAGCCTGGTAAAATCTGGGATTTTAATAAAAATATAAAAGGTGAAAATTGAAAAAGGAAGTTATTCAAAATGGCACAATATTGGATATTCAGGCAGTGTGTGTTATATCTACTGATTTTTCTTTTTTTTTTTTCATTTTAACTTTTAATGGAATGTAATTACTTTGCAGTGTTGTGTTAATTTCTACTGTACAATGACATGAATTAGCTATATTTATGTATGTACCAGCTTCCCTGGTAGCTCTGCTGGTAAAAAAAATCCACCTGTAATGCAAGAGACCCTGGTGTGATTCCTGGGTTGGGAAGATCCCCTGGAGGAGGGCATGCCAACCCAGTTTAATATTCTTGCCTGGAGAATTCCCATGGACAGAGGAGGCTGGCGGGCTACAGTCCATGGGGTCTCAAAGAGTTAGACACAACTGAGTGACTAAGTGCCCATATGTATATATATGTATATCCCCTTTCTTTTGGACCTCCCTCTCACCACTCATCCTGTGAGCTCCTATACTTTATAGTAGGTCTCAACTAGTTATCTGTTTTACACATGATAGAATATATATAGGGCAAAGGAGCCTGGGGGCCTACAGTCTATAGGGTCACAAAAGAGTTGATCATGACTGAAGCGACTTAGCAAACAGCATAGTGTATATATTTAATCCTACTCTCCCAATTTGTCCTGCCTTCCTCTTTGTCCCACCCCATGTCCACATGGCTGTTTTCTACATCTGCAGGAGATGCAAGAGACATGGGTTTGATCCCTGGTTGAGGAAGAGAACCTCAAGTAGGAAATGGCAACCTCCTCTAGTATTCTTACCTGGAAAATTCTATGGACAAATGAGACTAACAGACTACAGTCCATGGCAGGATCACAAAGATTTGGCCACAACTGAGTGAGCACTCGGAGTACACACACAGAGTATTCTGTTGTATATATGTACCATATTTTCATTATCCATTCCTCTGTTTGGGGTTTTTAGGTTGTTTCCATGTTCTGGCTATTGTAAATAGTGCTGCAGTGAACACTGGGTCTCATGTGTCCTTTTGAATTATGGTTTTCTTAACATATATGCCCAGTAGTAGGATTGCAGGATCATATGGTAGTTCTATGTTTATTTTTTTAAGAAACCTCCAAACTCTTCTCCTCAGTGTCTGTACACAACTTACATTCCCACCAACCATGCAAGAGCATTCCCTTTTCTCTATACCCTCTTCAGCATCTATCATTTTTAGATTTTTTTTTTATGGTGGTCATTCTCACAAGTGTGAGGTGATGCATCATCTTACTTTTGATTTGCATTTCTGTAAAAATTAATAGTGTTAGACAAAGAAAACACTAAAGTGCATTCAGAATATTTTTAAAAGCAACACCTGAGTTGAGGTTCAGAAACCAGAAAACTATTCAATCAGTAATGTATTTAATTTTGATTTTGTTTTCAGGGAAAGTGTTGGCTCCACAATAATCCATAACAATATCTTTCTTTTGTTTAAGGATGCATTATGTTTTCCACTGCTGCATAACAGATTACCTCAAATTTAGCAGCTTAAAATAATACCTATTTACTACCTCCCACTACCATAGGTCAGAAGTCTTGGTATATAATATGAGTCAACTGAATCCAATGCTTAGAACCTTACATGGCCAATATCAAAGTGTTAACAAGGCTGCATTCATTCTTAGAGGTTCTAAGAGTAAGTTTATTTTCAAGGTCATTTATGTTGATGATAACATTCAGTTCTTCATTGTTAAAAGGACCAAGGCACCTACAGTATTCCCTTGTTTGCTACCATCCTTGGGCCGGTCTTAACTCCTAGACTACTCATGTTTTTTTTTTTTTTCTACTCTTAATCAGTTTACACTGCTGCAACAAAAATATCATAGATTGGGTGGCTTAAACAACAGACAATTTTTTAAAATTAATTTATTTGGAGTATAGTTGATTCACAATGTTTTTAGGTCCTGCTGGACAGCAAAGTGAATTGGTTACACATAAACATATATCCTGGCTGCAGTGCCTCCTTGAAAAAGCAAGAGCATTCCAGAAAAAAAATCTATGTCTGCTTTATTGACTACACAAAATTTTTGACTATGTGGATTACAACAAATTGTGGAAAATTCTTCAAGATATGGGAATACCAGACTACCTGACCTGTCTCCTGAGAAATCTGTATGCAGGTCAAGAAACAGCAGTTAGAACTGGACATGGAACAACAGACTGGTTCTAAATTGGGAACAGAGTAGGACAAGGCTGTATATTGCCACCAAGCTTATTTAACTTATATACAGGGAACATCATGTGAAATGCCAGGCTGAATGAAGCACAAACTGGAATCAAGATTGCTGGCAGAAATATCAATAACCTCAGATATGCAAGTGACACTACACTTATGGCAGAAAGTAAAGAAGAACTAAAGAGCCTCTTGATGAAAGTCAAAGAGGAGAGTGAAAAAGTTGGCTTAAAACTCAGTATTCAGAAAACTAATATCATGGCATCCAGTCCCATCACCTCATGGCAAATAGATGGGGAAACAATGGAAACAGTGACAGACTTTATTTTGGAGGGCTCCGAAATCACTGCAGATGGTGAGTGCAGCCATGAAATTACAAGATGCTTGCTCCTTCAAAGAAAAGTTATAACTGACCTAGGTAGCATATTAGAAAGCAGAGACAGTACTTTGTCAACAAAGCTCTGTCTAGTCAAGGCTATGGTTTTTCCAGTAGAGTCATGTATGGATGTGAGAGTTGGACTATAAAGAAAGCTGAATGCTGAAGATTTGATGCTTTTGAACTGTTTTGTTGGAGAAGACTCTTGAGAGTCCCTTGGCCTGCAAGGAGATCCAACCAGTCCATCCTAAAGGAAATCAGTTCTGAATATTCATTTGAATGACTGATGCTGAAGCTGAAACTCCAATACTTTGACCATTGAAGAAAAGACTGATGTGAAGAACTGACTCTTTTGAAAAGACCCTGATGCTGGGAAAGACTGCAGGTGGGAGGAGAAGGGAATGACAGAGAATGAGATGGTTAGATGGCATCACCAATCAATGGACATGAATTTGAGTTAGCTCTGGTATTTGATGATGGACAGGGAAATCTGGCGTGCTGCAGTCCATGGGGTCACAAATAAGTCAGACAGGACTGAGTGACTGAACTGAACTGAAACTTAAATCCATTCTTTTTTAGATTATTTTCCCTTGAAGATCATTAGAGTATTGGTTAGAATTCCCTGATCTATACAGATTGTTTTTAGTTATCTGTTGTATATATAGTTGTGTATACACATCAGTACCAATCTTCCAATTTATCCTTCTCTGGCCTTTCCCCTTGAATGCTGTAAGTTTGTTTTCTACATCTGTGACTCTATTTTTGTTTTGTAAAGAAGTTCATTTATACCTTTTTTTTTTTTAGATTCCACATATAAATAGTATCATATGATATTTGTTTTTTTCTCCCTGACTTTGTTCACTTGGTATGCCAATTCCTCATGGTTTTGGAGAAACTGGGAAGTCCAAGATCATGATGAAAGAAATTCATTGTTTACTGAGAATGCTTCCTCATTCATAGAAATCATCTTCTCAGTATGTTGTCATGGAGAGGAAAAATGGTTGGAGGGCTCTCTGGGGTTTCCTTTATAAATGCATTAACCACATGTTTGAGGACTCTGCCCTCATAATGTAATCACCTTCCAAATGCTCCACTTCCTAAAACAATTGCATTGGGAGTTAGAATTTCAACATATGAATTTAGGGCAGATGCAAGCATTCAGTCCGTAATACTTCCTTTACTTTCCATGTGGCTTTCTCCAGAAATGATGAGTGATCCTTTTTCCAGCTCAGAATATCTCTGACTACCCCTTTTGCTACATCTCTCCTATCTGTAGCTGGAGAAAGTTCTCTAAGGGTTCATGTGATTACATAGGCCTCATTCTGATAATCCAGGAAAATCTTATGTTAAGAGTGTATAGCCATAATTTTATCTGCCAAGTCTTTTGTCATCTAATGTCACATATTCACAAATTTCATGAACATTTGGCTTGGGGTTAGAAAAATTAATGTGAGAGCAAGAGGGTTTTCTTTTTAATTCTCTGTATTTCAACCACTCAGGAACAATACATGTATCTAACAAGTTGATTTAATCATTGTTATAATCTTTTATTTTCCCCTAATATTTTTAATTGTAAATTATCTTATAATTTTAATTGTGTATACTAATGTAAGTGTCATTTGTCTAAATAGCAGTGTTTAAATAATTTTTATTCTAGAGTTTGCTTAATGAAAAAAAATTTGAAAACCACTGTTCCTAGAATTTAGCATTTCTCAAACTATCTATAGTGAATTATCATTTTTTTCTGAATCTATCCCAAATCTAAGCTTCAGTATATTACAGTTAAAAAAAGAATTGTTATAAAAAAGTGAAACAAGAGAGGAGGAATACAAAATGGAAATTCAAATTTTAATTATTAGTTTTATTACACATACAATTAATCTCCCAAATTGCTGTAAAATATTATAAAAGCTTAGCTTCAATGTTTATACTTATTTTGTCTCTTACTAGAAATAATCATTTTGTACATTATCACTCTTCCACACAGCAGACATCGAACTGGTCAAATATATTGGTAATTCTGGGATTAGAAAAAATGAACTTATATATAATAAACTCCAATCTATGACTTTCATGAGCTTAAAATTCTTGACTCATTCCAAATTATCAAAGTACAGAAAGAAAGTGATATTTACTATTCTGAATTACAAACATTTTGAAATGTTTATAGCAGTGTTTCTCTACTTGGGTGAATTATAAAAAGGGCAATCTTTAGAAAAAAAAATAAAATCAGCCATTCAAGCACAGTTTTTTTTTTTTATTTTGAATCATGCCCCCGAAGCCTGTGCAGAAAGAATTGAACCACATCATGAGTCTTGGAGTGCCAGCACAGCATTGTGTTGACAATAAACTTGAAGGAGAATGAGGTCATTTTTCAGCCAGCTTCCAGAAATTACCTCTTTAAAATTCTTAGTTCCCTAAGTGCAATAAATATCCATGTTTCCAGTCTCTATACTTGAAAAAAAAAATGTTCTACTGTGCACAGGAGATGATTTCTGTGTCAGAGTAGGGTAAAGAGTACACAACTTGCAAGGAATAAAACCGAACCATTAAAATGGCTTCAATGTTGAACATCTTTTCAAGTGTTTGTTAGCCATCTGTATGTCTTCTTTGGAGAAATGTCTATTTA
>NW_011494760.1:1166168-1166794 GCF_000754665.1 Bison bison bison | reverse complement strand
ATATATATATATATATATATATATATATATATATGTATGTATATTTTTTACTCTTGCAGAGATAATTTCTATTTCTTTCTTTCTTTCTGTAGTTAGCAATCATAATACATGAGAAATTACATACAATATAGATGCTTTATGATGTCAGTAGAATATACTAACTTATAATGAACTTTTTTCCTCTATTAATATTTTTAACATCAACGTTAAGATGTTATAAAACTTGATTTAGCCCAGATCATACACACATTGAATTCACATATCTAGATTCAGGTCAGTCTCTTAAAGCATTAAACTATTATTCTGCAGCATTAAATTAACATTATGAAGCACGGAAATCATCTTATATAGCTATTATATTCAAGGCATTGTGCTACCTTTTAAGAAATAATATAAATCTGAAGCTTTTAAGGAGCTCATATATTAGTGGAGAGGTATGAGGAATTTGAGTAGGACTTGTGTATGTATTCAGTTCAGTTCAGTTCAATCTCTCGGTCGTGTCCGACTCTTTGCGACCCCATGAATCAAAGCATGCCAGGCCTCCCTGTCCATCACCAACTCCCGGAGTTCACTCAGACTCAACATCCATCGAGTCAGTGATGCCATCCAGCCATCTCATCCTCTGT
>NW_011494760.1:1165856-1166068 GCF_000754665.1 Bison bison bison | reverse complement strand
AATGACAGGCGCTTTTTTTTTTTATGAGATTCATTTACTTATTGAAGACAATGATGCCCACATGGACTTTAAATACCTAAAGGCTTTTCTGGAAGGAAAGAAGATGGAAAGTTGATATTATAGGAAAACTTTGGATGTGTTTTGTATAGAGGATAACTGTGTTGCAGGAGTGATGAGAAATCATATATATATATATATATATATCTGTCTCT
>NW_011494760.1:1156446-1165756 GCF_000754665.1 Bison bison bison | reverse complement strand
AGGGACTCTCAAGAGTCTTCTCCAACACCACAGTTCAAAAGCATCAATTCTTTGGTGCTCCACTTTCTTCACAGTCCAACTCTCACATCCATACATGACCACTGGGAAAAGCATACCCTTGACTAGACAGACCTTTGTTGGCAAAGTAATGTCTCTGCTTTTCAATATGCTATCTAGGTTGGTCATAACTTTCCTTTACACAAACATAATTTATGATATATATAATTGTATAATATTTTAATACTAAAATATAACACATAAATATTGTGAAGCCACAAGTAAGGAAATAATTATTAAGTTTAGATATCAGGAAAATGTGCAAAAAGTAGGTGGCATATAAATTAGATATCAAGGCATAAGCAAAATTTGGACAGATAAATTGAAACTTTTAAGACAGAGAAACTTAACCAAAGGGTACAGCCTTGTAGACACACATGTCCAGCTTGCTGAAAAATACATCCCACAATTATGAAGGTCCTAATGTCTCATACTTATCACATTGCCCATTAAATGGTCTAAAGATTAAAAAAATAGATCAAAAAATAGAAGCTTTGGGAGAAGTATGTGGTTTTGAGTTCACTTGATCTTATGTAAAGCTTAACCTCTCCTTTCCAGAAGCTCAGAGATAGAGGTCATTCATCTTGCAGTGGTTAGCTAAAGTTGGGGGATTTAAAATTCTTTATTAACCAAACATAGAAAATTTTGGTATCTGCATGATTCATTTTCCAGCTGAATTCTTAAGATCATTGTGTCTCTTACCATACATTTACAATAGAATAAAAACCAAATTGTGTTATCTACTATGTTCTTCTCTATTAGATTAATTTTAAAAGCCTCTAGAAAATATTGATTTTTATGATTTAATTAAATTTATAGTGCAGAATCATTTTAACTGACCAATTAAAGGATTTTAAATTTTGAAATGATCCAAAAAGTGCTTAAGCTCTGTTCTAATAGAAATTTTTTGTTCTTTGGGTGAAATGATAAGCAATTTCTGAATACAATAGATATGCAATATTTATATAGTTAGACAAAATTGTTTTTGGAATTTTAACAAAGAAATTTTTAAATCAACTTCACATCTCAATTTGAAATCAGATGTAGGTAATTTCCAAAAAGACTGTTTTAGCTACATGGAATTAAAAAAAAAAACATTGATCAATAAATCAAATTAAACCAAAAAGAAAGGAAAACAGAAAAAAGGAAGTTTATAATCTTGTGTCCTTATCAGACTTATTCCAAACAATCAAAGTAAAAAATATATGAGCCAAAATTCATTTCTCAGGAAATTTTAAATTTTCACTAAAATTGAGGTTTCTTTTTTTTTAGTTTAGAAAAAGGAGCACCAAACTGAAAGCTAAGAACATAGAATAATGTATACATTAAATTTCAAAAATAAATGCTAATGAAAATAAATAAATTTTAGAGATAAGCAATATTAATAGATAACTTTTTAAAAATATTCATTAATTATTTAATGTTTAAGTGTTTACTAAATGAAGAATAAAATACCAGCAGAAAGAGGTTCATGTTTTCCCACACCAGTTTATTTTACCTGAAGAACACTCAGAGGTTACAGCACTACACCCACATAGATAAAAGACATTTTATTAAATTCAATGTCATCGTGAAATAGCACATAAAACAATTTTTTGTTTTTACTTGAGAACACCAAGCAATGATGTTCATTTGTGTGTGTATGTGTGCATATACATATACAAAAGTATGTATGTGTGCATTTACATATAATTAATGTATGTATATATCTATTCCTATATTTTAAAAGAGTGGTAATAGAATGTAGAGGTCAAGAAATATGATTTTAAAGGCTTTGGAACTGACTTTAATTAACATGTCAGCATTGCTGGTGGCACTGGTTTGCATTCATCAGTAAAGATAGGAATTCAACTTGTGACATGCTGTTAAAGTACCAGGTATATGTAAATTAGGCTGAACAAAAGTTTCATTTTGAGTAATAGTTGCCATAGAATTTTGTGATTACTAATTCTTATTACTTCATGAATATAATGATATTTTTGTGACTTTCCTAGAGACTAAACACATGTGTAAACCCCTTTAGGGACCCAGCTACAAAACTAAGTTTGGAGTGAATTTGACAGACCAACTTGTCACATTCCACTCCCTGCTCAAACATACTCTGCTTTAGCTCAGGAAATCTATTTTATTGTGTGATCACTGAAGGAAATAAATTAATTTGTACTTAAAAAAAAACAACTAGGAGATATATAAATGGGACAGGGCATAACTTAACTACCTATTGAACAGAAGCTATTCTCAGGGAAGGTTTTGTTTTCTTCACTGTATCTTATGTAGCTTGAATGCTTTCTGAAGTATGATAATTAATGAGATTTCTTCTTTTCTCATAGTTAGTGCCTTAGGATTGCTGAACTATTTCCACAGAGGACACTATAGTCCAGAGGTTTTGCTGTGTACAAATAATTAGGCCCTTCATTTCTTTATAATTCTGAAACCCAGAAAATACTAAACTTGAAACATTTCTCACAACTTACTGGGTTCCCCCAGTGGCTCAGGGGTAAGGAATCTTTCAGGAATACAGAAAATGCAGGATATGTGGGTTTGATTCCTAGGTGGGAAAGATCCCCTGGAGGAGGAAATGCAACCCACCCCACTATTCTTGCCTGGGAAACCCCAAGGATAGAGGAACCTGGTGGATTAAGTTCATGGGTTTGCAAAGTATAGGACCCAACTGAGCGACTGAACACACACACACACACACACACACACACACACACTTTAGGGAGGACATCTTGACCTAATCTAAGTTGGGACTTTAAATATTGTCTACATTAATCATACTTACTGAGTGGGGACATTTATTTGTTCTTTAAGAATTAATGTGTTTGATTAATGTGGTTGTGCTTCAGAAACTATAGGGGAATGTTGTACAATATAGAACAATGTTACCTTTTAAAAACTCTAAAATTCCTAATGTAAAAATAAATTTTGGAATTCAGCTCAGTTCTGATATAAAATGAGCTTGGAAATAGTCATTACTCTTCTTATAAAAAGACAAATTATACAAATTAAAAATCACGAATCCATCAGAGAACTGAGGTCACAGGGCAAGCCACCACTTCAAATTTTGAAGAGAAGCACATCCAGTAGGTCACAGCCAACATGTGAGTAATACCTGGAGCAGAAGGCACTAGAACTATAGACTGGGAAGGACACCTGAATAGAAATTTAGGCAAAATTGCTAGAGGCCAAGTGGCTTCCCTGGTGGCTCAGACAGTAAAGAATCCACCTGAAATGCTGGAGACCCAATGTTCTGGTTCAGCCAGAATCCCTGGAGAAGGGACTGGCTACCCACTCTAGTATTCTTGCCTGCAGAATTTCCCAGACAGCAGGAGCTCAGCGGGCTACAGTCCAGGGAGTCGCAAAGAGTCGGACACGACTGAGGGGCTAACTCTGTCACTTTCTTTATTTCAAACGAGGAATACTTTCAAAGTGAAACTTTCTGATTGGAGTTTCAGTGAGGTTCTCACATTTTTCTAGTTTACTATGGAAAATCTGCAAGTTCTCATGGTGAAGATCTGAGAAAAATCCTGTTGTTGCTTTGGCAAGAAGCAAGGAAGAAAGTGAACGTCTGGTTCTTTGAGACCCCATGGACTATATAGATCATGGAATTTTCCAGGCCGGAATACTAGAGTAGGTAGCTATTCCCTACTCCAGGGGATCTTCCCAACCGAGGAATTGAACCCAGGTCTCTATAACAACAGTTTACCTCCCAAAGGAAGATTTGTCTGACCTTTATCCAGCCCCAGGAAACAGCATCCATCCACCACTGCTCTCCATCCTTACATCTGACTTGAATTTGGATCCCTGAGTGTATTCTTTAGTTATACATATTATGTTTCTGCCTTGATTTAGATTCACATGTAAATACTATTCTTCTATACATAGTCTTCTGCAATATCAACCATTGCACATTTTAGATTTATAAATATTTTAATATAGCTGTAGTTAATCTGTGTAATTATGTTCTATGAATTATAATTATCTGTTCTTCTTTTGATAGATATTAGGATATCTCCCTAGCAAGGGAAAAAATGAATTAAATCAACAATTAGAACTCATTATATATTTTATAAAGTGTTCTAAAATATGACTACTTAATTTTTTTTTTAATCTAGCAAGACCAAGTTATAGATGTTGAATGATTAAAAAAAAAAAAATAGAAGGGGATTTTATGGCCCTGACTTGATCCTGTGCACAGAAAGGAATTTGGCCTAACCCTGGTTGGACCCACTAGGTTTGCTGTGAGGTCAGACATGGCCTAGAATGGCCAAGCTTCAGGCTCCAACAAGCCCCTTCCACTTCCTCCACAGCTTATGTAACTGAGATGTCTTTCTACTGTAACAGAAATATTAGGCAGAAATATTTCCTAGAACCTGGCTGGCCTCCCTGCCCCCATCCTAACTTAGCATTCCAGGTTGTCAGGAAACCAGTTCACCTTAGATACGGAGCACTCTACAGGTTTCTGAGTGGTCAGTTGAGGCCCACAGGACACTAGTCCTCACAGTTAGAGCTGCAGAGCCCTACAGAGCCATGGAGGATGGCATGGCCATGACCACCTTATCCATTTTCCAACTGGTCTTGGAGCACCAGAGGGGTGCTCTGCTGGTGATTGCAGGAAGCTTGAGACACGCGCCAGGTCTCCCTGATACTCCCTGGGAGATCCTAGTATGCACTATAATGTAGTTTTGATAGTAAAGGGACTTTACATTGTAAGAGTAAAGTTGCTAGACACAAAGGATTCTGCCCACCATGAAGTCTGTAGAGAATATAGTGACAATACTGAACCAATGACAAAGAGCTAAAGAAGCCCTTTGGCCTCCCGGGTTGGAGCTCCAGTCCTCCCACGTCATAAAACTTGTGCTTGTCTGCACTGAATATAAAACACAAAATACAGAAACCTGTAAAACTCATCATTTCTGAGCACTGTGGACTTTCTGCAAAAGGCACAGAAGAGCCAGCTTACTCAACTTTCCCAAGTGACTCATGGAAAACCCATCTTACCTGCATCAGAGAAAAATAGAGGACAAATTCAGAAGAAAATAATGAATACTATGAACAAAAATATTCATTTTCCAGAAAGTCTGGAAATTCCCAACCAAGAAATTACAAGATGGAAGCAGAGAGTCCAGAAAAAGGAGAATGAGAAAAAAGACTGGAGTAGTCAAACACAGAAACGGAACAAATCCTGAACGATAAAGTCAACCAACTAACATCAGTGGCTGAACCCATGCTGAAAACCACCCTTTTGCTTGGCCTCCTTAGAGATCATGTGGATGATGGAAACTTGAAAGCCCAGCAGTAGAGAAAAGCCGGAAATGGCTATCAATGGATCCATTCTTAGGCCAGAAGCTGATACGAACGTGTTATTGATGATGCTGACTTCAAAGTGTTCCTTCAGAGTCCTGAAAAGAAGCAGTAAGAAATAGCCCAACAACTGTGGGAGGAAGAGCAAATGAATGGAGACCTTCCAGGACAAATATCCAGTCTCCACACAGGAGCATCTGTTCACTGTGAGAATTCCTAGCTAGAAAGAAATTCGGCAGCTGAGGCTGAAGCTGAGAATTCTGCCTGAAGTGCATGAAGATCATTGAACACAACTTCACAAAAATTGTTTGAAGAGAAGATCTAATGCTTAGAAGAAAACAAAGAAACAAACAAATAAACTTCCCAGCATGTGTAGGAACATGAAAGCCAAAGTTTTATCAGAATTGCAACCTCTACAAGAAGATGGTGAAACCTGGGCAAAGCGCTGAAAGAAGTACTTCCTACCATTGAAAGGAGATCTGTGTCAGTGAGAAAGACCTCAAGACTGCTGGGTGGCAGCTGTGTTGACTGAAGGAAGATTCAAAGAGCTAAGGAAAGCAGATGAACACAATGGGCAGATGCTAGCCAAGGTTGAGTCCAAGTTCCAGTCTTTTCCAAGAGACCATTTTGCGCCTGCTGCTCCACTTGCAACCCATAGAGGCCCCAAAGTGTTAGGAGATCCCCAGTGCTATGAGCCCACCTTGGGAGCAGGAGGGTCACAAACTGAGTTCTTGGGAACCTGATGTCACCTGCGGGTTTGACTCAGCTGCCACAGAAGCTAGGTTGTGAACACCCAGAACCATAGCACACAATTGCCTGAGTTTTCTTTTTAATGTAATTTGAATGTTTCTGTTTTTATTTTGGCTACTGTTACTCATTTGATTGCTATTATTGAATTAGATAAAGCAAGATAATTTTTAAAAGTTTTTTCAAATGAAATTGTATTAAATGTAGTTTCTTTGAATAATTCGTGTAAGTCCTTAGATCATCTTGAATAAGATACTGTAAGTTGTATTTTGATTAAATCAAAATTACTATTAAGCCAAATGACATATGCCATAAATAGAGATGCTTAAAATAATAAAGCCATTTCTATATGCTATGGGCTATAATTAAAAATCTGGACAAGTAACCTAATATTTGTCATAATTAGGTTGGCTTTAAGAACCAATGCAATATTAAAAAAATACAAATCACAGACATCAGAAATTGTATCAATTTAGTTCTAAAACCACTGATTAATTTGGAGGAGTTTACATTTTATACTCATCTATTTTTTTTTATTTTTTCATATTTTAACCTTTGATATTTGTTTACGATAATATTTGTTGTCTAAACAACTCAAAATTTTACTTAGTGAAAAAAAGTGTTTATACTTTGTGCAATCACACTACAGAGACACACCACAATTCAAAGAAAGGGTACTTTAATTATTATTTCAGTACCTAAAGAAAATGCAAAAATAAAAGAGATTCAAATATGAAAATAACTTTAAAATATGTAATAAGTAAAAATATTCATATCATTACACAGAATAGGTGAGTTTCCTGATATATCAAATAGGATTCCAAATATAAGTACTTCATCTAATGTTGCAGAAGAAGAGACTGAGATGAAGGCTGTTTCTGAGCTGTGAGAGGGATGATAGAAGGACCAAGTATGGTGGGGTCCCAGATGCTAGCAACAGAGAAGCTGTTCTCATTCCTGGTCCTGGAGGAGGAGGGGGAACTGTGAGCCCAGTGAGGAGCTGTCAAGGGAACAGGGAAAACTGGCCCCAGTGTCCTCCTGTCCTTCCATTACTGCTGGTGAAATGGCAGACACCGAGAAAAAAATGGGTAGTGCAGCCAGGGAAGTTGGCTTTAGACACACAGCAGGTCGGAACAGAGCCTGAGGGCTTGAAATAATTTGGAGAATAACCAGCACACTTGACTCCATCTGAGCCAGAGAGAGAATATGTGTGTGTGTGTGTGTGTGTGTGTGTGTGTGTTTGTACATGTGCACTATTGACTTCATGCCTGTCCATTTGTTTAGTGAATAACTTTCTTTAGGAGGGGCAGGAGAATGACCTATCAGGCACTTTGTTTCTAAGCCCATATGTTATCAGGATCATAGGCATTGTCGATCACCTGTGGCATTATGTCATCATCAAACTTTTGGCAAAAGCAGGCCTGATTCAGATATCTTGGGAAAGGTGGTTCACTAAACACTGCCTGTCTCAATTCTGGAAAATCTTCACTTTCATGTCAAGTCAGGGTATGCTGCTTTCTTTAGGATTGTCATGTGAATCCGAGAGTCTATTCTTTCATGTTTGGTGGCACAGGGATTGATTAGCAGTACCTGATAGGAGATTCTCCAGTGTGATTGAAGAGGTTCTTCTAGAGGTGTTTTTTTCTTTTTTTTTCCCAATGACAAAATCTGCTGATTACAAGTAAGATTTTTAAGGTCTTCATCTCTCAAAGGCACAGTATGATAAGATTGCTCTATCAAAGCACTGTTATTTTTAATAGAAGATGTTAGGCCTTGCAATAGTGGAACATCTCCTTTTACCAGGTGTAGTTCAAAAGAAGCAAGAAATAAGTGCATTAGGCAATCTGTGACTATTTCAATGGATGAGAATGTATGACTTCCAAAAGGGGTGGTTATGAGATTTTAAAGGACCAATGGCAATATTTTTGTCCAAGGAATTTGGAGAGTTTCCACAAATTTTTCCATTTTAATCTTAATAATGTCTTTAATGTTTTCCCCTAAATCAGAGTACTTAAGGGTAGTAAGCACAGTAAAAGTATGGTAAAATCCATCTAACAGCACAAAGTTGTCTAAGATTTGGTCAGAAAGTGGATTTCTCAATAACTATAAAGTTCAAGAGGTATTCCCCTGGTAGGACTATGTTTCCCAAAGGACTTTAGCCAAATGGGAAACAGCAGCTTATCTGCAAAGGCAGGCTTCCATTCAGTGTGAAAACATACAGACCATGAGTAAAATATATGTATATCCATTAGAATGAGGGAGCTGTATGAAATCCATTTACCAGATCTTGAATAGTCTATTAGGCGGTTTAAAATGCCCAGGGGCATCATGAACAGGCTTCCCTGCTTGGACAATGGGACAAGCGAGGTAGGCACTTGTACGACCATGTTTATATTTCCCCACCAATACTGATTCATGAAGACTATCATTTGGTCAGTAGACCTATGGTCTAACGAATATACAGTGATAAAAAGTGGGGATTTTAGCATGGGTTGTTATTTAATCCTAACCAGAGCCATCTCTTTTTATCAAACCAACAATTTTTGAATTTCCACTACTGTTGTCCCTTTTCTGAGGCCTGTTGTTGGGCTTCTCTAGCCAATTTTTCTAAATTATCATTTGGGGAAATATCCCTTTGGGCAGAGGTTTGGCTGCTCTTGCTCCCTTTTAGGGTGACATTTCTTGCAGAAATATCAATAAAATGATTCCCTTGAACCTCCAGAGATTCAAGTTTACAATGCCCCAAACTTTTGCCAGCTACAATGGCAGGTAAATGTGTTTTATCCAATAATTGCTAAATGTGGGGCCACTTTAAATTTTATTTCCTCTGGAAGTAAGGAAGCAATGTTGCTTTTCACAACATTGCAAAATACTGAGATACCCCAAAAGCATATCTACTATCAGTATAACCATTGACCCTTTTGTTTTTGACTAAAGTACAAGTCCATATAAAAGCATATGCCTGAGTGCTAAGTCACTTCAGTCATGTCCAACTCTTCGCGACCTTATGGTCTGTAGCCAGCCAGGCTCCTCAGTCCATGAGATTCTCTTGGCAAGAATATAAGAGCATATAACTTAGTTTATGGGGACTAAAATAGCCATAGGTAAGCATGTTGCCTCAACAACATTAAAAGGAGCTGCAACAGCATTCCCAGCACAGTATTTGCCATTGTAACTCTTTTCTTTTTTTTTTGGTTGT
>NW_011494760.1:1144182-1156346 GCF_000754665.1 Bison bison bison | reverse complement strand
GACGAATCTTAGTTCACCAACCAGGAATTGAACCCTCAACATAGAGTTATAACCACTGGACCACCAGGGAAGTCCCATTGTCACCTTTTAAAAAGAACCATCAATGAACCATGAGAAGTCAGTCATACAGAGGAATTTCCTGTAGATCATTACAAGGATTCAGGAGATGGCCTTCAGAATTTAGCAGCTGGTGACACAATGGATGAAAGAAGCCAGGTTGCCTGAGCTCAGTCATATCCAACTCTTTGTGACCCTATGGACTGTTACCTGCCAGGATCCTCTGTCCATGGGATTATCCAGGCAAAAATACTGGAGTGGGATGTCATTTCCTCCTCCAGGGGATCTTCTAGACCCAGGGATTGAGCCCACATCACTTATGTCTCCTGCATTGGCAGGTGAATTCTCTACCACTGAGCCACCTGGAAAGCAGGCAGATTCTTAACCACTGTACCACTAAGGAAGTCAAACTTTGGTGTTTCTTTAGCCATCCGTAGTTATAGTTAAGTTTCAGTGAAATTGTGTTGTCTAACTTTCTTGTTAGGATATTAGGTGATTTTTTAAATATCCTAATTCTCTCTGAAAAAGTTTGACCTGAAGTGAGCCATTGATTTTGTGACCATATATTTTTTATAACTTGAACAGTTATCATTAATGTGCAGGCAGAAACCAAGTACCCTTCCAATTGTCTAGGACACAGTGTCATGATGTTCATCTTTGCTCTTTGTCAGAGCTAGATGTAGTGATGAGAGCAGGGCTGGATGTACCTTCATCCCATGCATATAACTGTATGGTTTCATTCTTGCCTTGACCATCTCATGAAATAAACAATCTACTTTGACTTCTGGCAGGAGATTGACAGGAGGAAGTGTGGTGAACTGGGGCCCAGTAGGATAGACAATCACTAGACTAACAGTAATCCAGGGAAGCCAGACTTGTGGTTTGCACTGGAATCTGGTAGCTGAGAATGAGAAAAAACAGAGGGAGTTTAAAGGAATTATGGAGGATGTAGAGGTGATGAATGAAGGACAGTCAGGAGGGGTCTGCAGGCCCCTAGACTCAGCAAGTTAATATACAGATAAGACGTTATGTACTGACATTGGGAACTCTGGAGAAAATTGAGTCAACCATGGCTCACTTCCCAAAGGACAGACATAAGTCTGTGACCTGTGGCCTTCCCCTGGAAACGGCCATGTCCTCGGCTAGTATTAGTCTGTGGTGGAAAAGAACTTCTGAGAGGGGAATTGGGAACAGCATTGCTTGCATGTTGTACATCAGCTTTGCTAGGCTATTCGTGCTCTCCTATCTATGCCTGACCTGAAACTTGGCCAGAAATGCCACTATCCACTTCATCTTTCCCACACTGATACCCTATAATCATCTAAAGATTTTCACTCTTCGTTTTTCTGCTGAGATATGGGCATCATCTGGAAGCAACACAGAGCATCAGAACCACCCCACCAAGACCTGATGAGTCAGGATCTGCTGTGCAACAAGATCTCCAAGTAATTGATACAACCTTTTTAAACTTTAAAAAGCACTGAGATAACTCCTACTCATCCTTTACTATTTAGCTCAGAGACCATGTTCTCCACAGAGCCCTAACCTCCCACCCCACACCCAACCTGCTGCAGGGACAGTTAGAGCCTGGCATGGTGCCATCAGTGAGTGCACAGTCCACATTCATGACCACTTCTCTTTCATGGGTCTTTCTCCTCCACTGGTTGGGCAATGCAGTGGAGTAAAATTAATGTTCATTTTGGTATCTGCAAGAGTGGCATTATAGACTGAACTCTTTGTGTCTCTCCTTTACCTGATCGCCTGAGCCTTGAGGAGTGGCAGACACCATGTGCAGTGCCAACAGACATGCCTGCTTCACGTGCTTCTGCTCAGAAATCAGGATTCCACTGGCTGCAATGTATCTATGTGTGCTAAGTCACTTCATTCACGGCTGACTCTTTGTGACCTTATGGACCATAGCCCACCAGGCTCTTCTGTCCATGGGATTCTCCAGGAAAGAATACTGGAGTGGGTTGCCATTTCCTTCCCCGTGCCTTGTTGACTTTTCTCCTGAAAATAATTTACTGTCGTTAGTGCCCTGTACGAACAAGGTTATTAAAACATTCTAAGAGTCATTCTCCATTCCTCTTTAATGACCTCTCGACTTAGCCCTGTCTGTCCTCATCCTGGATCCATGTGATGACCACCTCAGTGCCAGGCCCCAAAGCTTCATACAGACCCCTGGGAAGCACCTGATCAAAGGGCGCACTCACTCTCCCACTCCACATTCCACCCTCTCCACAACCAGACAAATCTGAGTAGTATATACATCATGCCATGCCCCCAGACATCAACCCTCTCCCTCCAGGATTAAAACCTCATGCCCCTACACTGTAGTAGAGACAAGTCTCTCCCTGGCCTCTACCCAGCTCCCCTCTTCCCTGTGACCTTAGCTCAGTTTCTACTGCCCCAGAAACTCAGCTCTCAAACAATTTATTTTTTTATTGACATATAGTTTCTTTGTGTTAGTTTCCTTTGTACAACAAAATGAATTACCTATGTGTGTGTATATGTATATGCTGCTGCTGCTGCTAAATCACTTCAGTTGTGTCCGACTCTGTGCGACCCCATAGACAGCAGCCCACCAGGCTCCCCCATCCTTGGGATTCTCCAGGCAAGAACACTGGAGTGGGATGCCATTTCCTTCTCCAATGCATTAAAGTGAAAAGTGAAAGTGAAGTCACTCAGTCGTGTCCAACTCTTAGAGACCTCATGGACTGCAGCCCACCAGGCTCCTCTGTCCATGGGATTTTCCAGGCAAGAGTACTGGAGTGGGTTGCCATTGCCTTCTCCGGTATATGTATATATACCCTAGCTATATGTGTGTGTGTGTGTGTGTGTGTATGTTTGTGTATATATATATATATATTCCCTCCTTCATGGATCTCCCTCCCCCTATCCCACCCACCTAGAGTGAACCTAGAGTCTGTCAAAGAGAGTGAAGTAAGTCAGAAAGAGAAAAAAAAATATTGTGTATTAATGCATATATGTGGAATCTAGAAAAATAATGCAGATGAACCTATTTGCAGGGCAGGAATAGAGCCTCAGGAAATTTAGACTTCCTATTCTCCCTACCTATATCTCCCTACCAGAGGTCATGCCCTCTAACTTCCCAGGAAAATCTTCTTTTTGTTAGACATGAACATAAATATCACTTCCTGGGTTTCATGCAAATTACCCATCACCCTTATTGGATTTGTCTGAAAAGCAGATAACATCATCCTTTCTTTGCTTTTTATTATCTGACATTGCCCCTCACTGAAATGTAACCTTTGAAGTCCACAAGACTCATTAGTTCAGGAGCTTTTTTTCATCTCTGCTTCACAAACTTCTAGAATAGCACTGTAGACATTATAGAAGCTCCATAGACCTTTGTTAAATGTATGGATATGAATGAAGACAATGAAACACACACATACTTTGGATCAAAGAGAGTCAATTGTTCTGGCTACTCTCTTAATTCTTTTGAACTTTCTGTCTGGTTTGCTCGAACTAGCCAAGCTCTCTGGGAGGCAGCTAATTACTCCTGCAGGAAACAAGAGGACTGGGCGACAGAGAGTAGGAGCAGGTTACCTGCCACCCTGCAGCCCCCCACTGGGTTCTGATGACATCTCTTCCCTCTCTTTCTACAGGCACAGAAATGGGAGCAGTATTTAACTTACCAGCACCTGGTACCTTCCCAACCTGGGTTCTTCTCATCCCTGACACAGCTCTGAACCACACTCATCTTTGTCTCTTCATCTGCAGCATTTGAATAAAGTGTTTCTAATTGGAATCTCTTCTGAATCATCAGAAGAAACTACCTCTTTTCTGGATAAATGATTCAAGAATCTATTTGTAAATACAAATTATACACACGCTTTTTTTTCTTATTCATTTACTTTTTGTTTAAATAATTAAAATTTTTTTGCAACTCTATTTTTATATTTTTCAAGTACTCACAAACAATTAAGAGGGATTAGTGTTTGCCTTGTGGGGTGTGTGTGTATGTGTGTGTGTGTTTGCCTTTAAGAGAAAATATTTTCATTTTGACTGATAAGCTTTAGAATTTTAAGAAATAAACAATCTTAAATAAAATATCAAAGATTAATAAAATAGTACAAAACAAATAAATGATTCCAAAACTGAAAAAGTAATTCCAAAATTCCAATCTATGAATTTATTAAACTAATCTTAGAATTTTTGGATCTAAAACACAAGTTTAGTAACAAACTAATGAAATATTATGTAGTTTGAATGGAGTCAACTTTTGTTTAATTTTTTTTTTCATTTTTAAAGCAACCAAAATTTATTCAAGTAAATATTAGATTAACTCTAAAGATTTGTAATATTAGCCGTGCTTTACAGATAATTAGCTCAAATGTCTTCACTTATATCAAACTTACAAGATGGTTATAAGGGTCATTTAATTTGAATCAAAATATAATACTTAAAATATATGATGCCAAAGGATCCCATGGGGAACGTCTGTGTTCCTGGGAATTGTATTAATATTATCAAATCTATTTTACAGATTACTACCATAAAGCTACCATAAAGTTAAAATTCTATACTAATAAGAGTAATGATGACAAGCTTAACTAACAAGAGGTTAATCAAAATTACTTTAACAGAAATGTGTGCACATGTTGAGCTAAAGTTATGGGTGTCCAGGGACACTATTCTGAGTCAAACTTGACAGTGACCCTAGATCCTTCAGCATTCATAGCATGACTTTCTTGCTTTCTGGTGATCTGGAAGACACAGGGGATCCCCTGATATTTCTGGGCCTCTGTTGGCTATAAGTGGAGCGGTAGGCTGGAACTTGGACCCAGTCTTGATCAGCATCTGCCTGTTCTCAATTTTTTTCCTCAGCACCCACCAGTCTTGAGCCCTTTCTCACTGACACAGATCTCCTTTTCATGGTAGGAAGTGTTTCCTTTCAATTCTTTGCCCAGGCCTTCTGCTATCTTCTTATAGAAGTTGCAGTACTGATATGTAGCTTTGGCTTTCATTTTTCTACACTTGCTGGGAAGTTTTTTTTTTTTTTTTTTTTTCCATTTTCTCTGCACACAATTTTTGCGAAGTCGTGTTAGATGATCTTCATGCACTTCAGGCAGAATTCTCAGCTTTAGCCTCAGCTGCCGAATCTCTTTCCAGCTGAGAATTCTCACACTGCAGAGACATTTCTTTCATGTGAGACTGGATATTTGTCCTGGAAGCTCTTCATTCATTTGCTTTTCTTCCCACAGTTGTTGGGCTATTTTTTGCTGTTTCTCTTCAGGACTCTGAAGGAACACATTGAAGGCAGCATCATCAACAACACGTTCTTATCAGCTTCTGGCCTATGGATGAATCGATCAATGGCCATTTCCAGCTTCTCTCTACTGCTGGGCTTTCAAGTTCCCATCATCCACGTGATCTCTAAGGAGGTCAAGCAAGAGGATGGCCTTTAGCAGGTGTTCAGCCTCTGATGTTAGATGGTTACATTTATCATTCAGGATTTGTTCCATTTTTGTGTTTGACTGTTCTACCCTTGTTTTCTCCTTCTCCTTTTCCTGCACTCTCAGCTTCCATCTCACGATTTCTTGGATGAATATTTCCGGACTTTCTGGAAAATGAGTGTTTTTGTTCATATCATTCATTATTTTCTTCTGAAGTTGTTCTCTATTTTTCTCTGACACAATTAAGATGGGTTTTCCATGAGTCACTTGGGAAAATTGAACAAGTTGGCTCTTCTGTGCCTTTTGCAAAAAGTCTGCAGTGCTCAGAAATGATGACCTGTTGATCATCGCATTCAGTGTGGACAAGCACAAGGTTTGCAACTGGCGGGGACTGACCTCCACCCCAGGTGGCCTGAGGGCTTCTTTAGCTCTTGTCATGGGTTCAGTATTCTCACTACATTTTCTGAAAATCGCCTTGTGGGAAGATTACATTTTGTCCAGTGACTTCACATTTTTTAAAACGGTAAGTCCCTTTACTATCAAAACTAGTATCACAGTGCATACCAGGATTTCTCAGGAAATATCAGGGAGATCAGGAATGTGTCTAAAGCTTCCAGCAATCACCAGCAGAGCACTCTTCAGGTACTCCATGACCAGCTAGAGAGTAGACCTGATGGCAATCAATAGACCTTCATGGCTGTGTAGGGCTCCAAAGCTCTGCCTCTGAGGACCAGTGTCCTGTGCTCCTCAGCTGACCACTCAGAAGCTTACAGAGTGTTCTGTATCTATGATAACTGGTGCCTGACAATCTGGAATGTTCAGTTAGGATGAGGGAGGGGAGGTCAGCCATGTTTTAGGAAATATTTCTCCCTAACTTTGCTTTTAAAATAGAAAGACACGTCGGTTGTATAAGCTGTGGGAACATGGAAAGGACTTGTTGCAGCCTGGAGCTTGGCCATTCTAGGCCATGTCTGGCCCTACAGCAATATAAAGCTTCCAGGCAGAAGCAAGACACATTTCTTTTCCACGCACATGAATAAGTCCGGGCTGAGTGGTAAGGCCATGTCTCGATGGTGAGGTCCCTTCTTCTAATTTAACATTTCATTCTGTTGTATAGAAACTGCCCAAGGTTCAGACCTCTCTGAGGCTACCTCTCTCCTTAAGTTTGGTTACTATGGGCAGGCAAGGATCTGTGGTTAATTTTAAGATATTCAATGTCTAAAATGGTACATTGTTGTGCTTGGCACAAAGCATGTGCTTAATAACTGACAGCCATCCATGGGATAAAGCCCAGTTGGTCATGGTGTATAATCTTTTTAATGTGTTGTTGGATTCTGATTGCTAGAATTTTATTAAGGATTTTTGCATCTATGTTCATCAGTGATATTGGCCTGCACCAGTGGTGGATGCATGTTGATGTATGGCAAAACCTATACAATATTGTAAAGTAAAAAAAAAATTATAATAATAATAAAAAAAAATTTTAAATAAATAAATGACAGCCAATTTAATGTAATAAAATAAACAAGCAAAACTAGAAGTTTTAAGTTAGTATCTATCTGAACAGGATATTAAAAGGAATAAAAGTAGTCAACAAAGACAGAGAAAAAATGATCAGATTTTGACCACATTAAAATTCAAATTGTATAGGGCATATTAAGAAATAATATACAAAATTAAACGTAAGAATACTTTACATTATACATATATATATATGTATATATACTGCATAGCTGGTTACCATTTATGATGTATATAGAAGAAAATGAAAAACATTTAAATTCAAGGTTAAAAAGTACAAAGAATCAAGAATATCACTATGCACAAAAGTGAAATTAAAAACTAAAATTTTAATTATGAAACTAAAAATAATTTGAAAATTATTTATACTAATTTTTGGTCATGATATTCTAAATTGAGTATTCTCGTTCTGCTGTTAGAAGAGCTAATTGGTACAAACACTCTGGAATGCTTCTGCTAAAGTTTATCAAGAACCTTAAAAGTCTTGCATTTGACATAAATGAGCATAAGAACTCCAGTTAAAAGAAAACAGACGAAGTATATAATCTATATCTGGACCAAATTTGTTTTTTATTTGCTGCAAATATTGATGTTTATTGCATAATAACTTGTAATGGCAGAAACCTGGAAACATCACTCAAAGTTTAAATATAAGGGAAAGATTTAACTCAGAAATCAATTCATGATGATGCTACATAGGTTTGCAGAACAAGAGGATTTGGGGAAGGGGTAAATGACTTGATATTGCTTATTGTCAGGGAAACTTTTGTTTGGGGAGTTGGATTGAAGGGTGCTTATTACTTTATAAACAATGGAAGGAACAAGTGTGGGGGTTTGGGCAAAATAGGTGAAAGGAACTAAGTACAAACTTCCTGTTACAAAACAAATAAGTCACAGGTATATAATATACAGCATAAGGAATACAGTGACTCATACTCTAATAATTTGTATGATAACAGTTACTAAACTTATAGTGCTTGCCATTTTATAATGTATTTAAATCATTATGTTGTACACCTAAATAACAAAAGATGACTTATAAACTACACTTCAAATCAAACAAAATGAAACAGGTATAAATGGTCAGAATACTTGAACAGACAAATTGCCAGCTAAGATATACAGCTCATAAAGTCATGAAAAGATATTCAACATCATTATTTGTCAAGGAAATATACATTAAAATGACTCTGATATACTTATATACACCTCCTTGAATGGCCAGTTAAAAAATTAGCCTAAAAATTCTTTCAGAAAATATAGAGTATGTGGAAATTTCACACATTTCTTCTGGGAGTATAAAATGACACAACCACTTTGGAAAACTGAGTGTAAGTTTCTTGAAATTTAATTATATATCAACCTTATGACAAAGAAGTTGATAACTAGAAAATGAAAACACATGTCTACAAAAAAGCCTTGCACAAAAATATCAATAGCAGCTTTATCCATACCAGGGTCAAAGTATTCAAATGCCCTTGAACTTGTGAATGAATAGTGAATTTGTAGTAAATCCATACAATGGAACATTGTTCAACAGCAAATAAGATCAAATTACTGAACACACAGTAATGATGAATGAATTTGAGAAGCATCAATCTGAGTGAAAGGAGCACACACACACACATACAAGCACACAGCATTGCATATACATAAATGTATGAAACTGTAGATTATGAAAAATAATTTATGGTGTAGTCATAACTGGTTGTTTCATGGATTCTGAGAATTGATCAAGAAGGAACACAGAAGGAGCTTTCTAAATTAAGGACAACATCTATATAGCACTGATGTGTGAGTTATATGCAAACACGTATATGCATGATGTGTGAGTTGTACATAGCTATATGTGTCCTTCAGATGGGATCAAGGTAATTACTCAAGATCTGTGCATTTTACCATGTACACATGTAACTTCACATTTTAAAAATTGAGACAAAATAAAGGTCTTTCCATTTTAGAGTATGTAAAAATATGATGCACCCCAAAAAACCCCACAGCCTTTTGAAATATTTTTAGTAGCATGATGGGTGGGGAGGTTTATGATAGGATGCAAATTCTTTAAAGGCTATATTGAAGCGTATACGTCAAGATCACACTTCTACAGAAAAAATGTATGTGTGAATAAATAATGAAAGAAGTGCAAGAAAATGTCTCTGGTTGGTGGGATTGTGTGTAATTTTAATTTTCTTTCTTTACATTTTTCTATATTATTCTATCCAGGGATTGACTATGCATTCTTTTTTAATCAGAAATAAACAGTGCTGTTTCTTTTTTAAAGTAATATTTTATAGCATATATCTTCCTCTTATTCAAGTTGCATGGCTTTAGTTTTCTGTTGCTGTCATAAAAAATTGCCAAAAATTTAAAGGCCTTAATTATATTCACTTAACATTTCACAGACCTATCTGCTCTACTAGTTTCTCTGTTTTGGGTTCACAAAACTGGAAGCAAGGTATCAGTTGGGCTTCCACTGGGAGGGGCAGTGGAAAATCTGACCCCAACGTCATTCAGGTCCGTAGCCAAACCCAGTCCCCTGTGGTTGTAGAGATGAAGTCCTTTTTCCTTGCATATCAGCTGAATGCTGCCTTGAAATTCTAAAGTTTCTCTCTGATACTTGGGCATATCAGCTGAATGCTGCCTTGAGATTCTATAAGTTTCTCTCTGATACTTGGGCATGACCCCTCATCTTAGAGACAGGAAAGCCAAGACAAACACTTCTCTATCTTCTGCTGCACATCACCTTTGCTTTCATCTGAAGAAAGTTTTCTTCTTTTAAAAAATTCATGTGACTAGAGGGGATTTTTCCAGATAATCAAAGATAATCTCCTTATCTTAAAATTCATAATCTAAATCATATCTGCAAAATGTCTTTTGCCAAGTAACACAACACATTCACGGGTTCCAGGGATTAACACATGATCTTTCCTTTGTGGAGGCGGGTGGTGGTGGTGGTGGTGTAGAGATTACTCTTCTGCCTCCCGTTTGCATTTGTTCTAAATTAGGAACAAAGTGCATTGGTTATACAGTAAGCATATGCTATTGCACCCTGGGAGAGTCTCAGTTGATGGAATGTTAATAAATAAAATGACACATGTTAAACTTTTAACCTATAGAACTGTAAAATAACAAATTTGTGTTGTTTCCGCCTATAAATTTGTGGTAAATTGTTACAGCATCATCAGGAAATTAAGACAGATGTCCAAGATAACATCTCTGTAAAGGCCCAAACAAAACAATACTTACCTAAATATCTATCAAAAAATAACAACATTTACAATGTCCTTTAAGTCTGGGTTTATGGAAATATGAAAGAAGAATATATCAGTGAGAAAAAAAAAAGGAGTAATCAAAGGCATTAACAGAAGAAGGTCCTAGTGATCATATTACATTAATTATAGTATAGCGTTTTCAATAGATGTTAAAAAAATTTATTTAAAAGGTTAGGTTGAAATCAAATAATGAAACACTTTGGAAGATCACCTGGAGAAGGAAATGGCAACCCACTCCGGTACTCTTGCCTGGAAAATTCCATGGATGGAGAAGCCTGTAGGCTAGAGTCTATGGTAGGCTACAGTCTATGGGGTCGCAAAGAGTCAGACAGGACTGAGTGACTTCACTTTCACTTTCTTTTGCATAATACAGAAATTAATGATGACTTTCTCCAGGGCAGTATGAATTAAAAAATAACTAACAATGATCCCAAATCAATCACTCTCTTTCTCAATCTCTTTCTTTCTCTCCCTTTCTGTCTCTCTCTTTCATATACACATATCTATATTTGCCTATTTGTTTATTGACCTGGATAAAACCTTTTTATCAATCAATGTATCTTAATAGAAAGGAAGATCCTAACAGATACCAGTGCAAAAGAGCATATGTAAAATTGAACTGCATTCAAAGTAATAGATGCCCTGAAGCTTTTAAAGACGGGATTATAATACAACAGAGTGCGTATCGATAACTGATATGTAAGGGAGAAGACAGAGAAAACCATTCCAGGATAAGAAAGGATATAATCAGCATGTATGTGTGTGTGTGTGTGTGTGTGTGTGTGTGTGTGTGTGTGTGTTTGGTCTCTAACAAAAAATGCAGATTCTTGCATAAAATCTTAGAAATTTTGAATCAGTAGGTCTAGGAGGAGTCAGTGATCCTGTATGTTTAAACAGCAGCATATGTCTTTAATGCATGTGATCTATGAGCCACACTTTGACAAACACTGCTTTAGAATGAACTCAGATGTTGCCCTTTGGGGATGCCTATTATGGAGGAGCCTGGTAGGCTGCAGTCCATGGGGTTCGCTAAAAGTCAGACACGACTGAACAACTTCACTTTCACTTTTCACTTTCATGCATTGGAGAAGGAAATGGCAACCCACTCCAGTGTTCTTGCCTGGAGAATCTCGGGGATGGGGGAGCCTGGTGGGCTGCCCTCTATGGGGTCGCACAGAGTCAGACACAACTGATGTGACTTAGCAGCAGCATTATGACCTCACAAGCCTAGATTGTGTACTTTTCTATTTCTGAATAGCTACTTGTCATCTCTTTGGAGTTTCGATTACCCAAAAAATATAAATTTCTGTTTTCTGGAGTTCTCTTTCACTGACGATTAAAATCTTTTAGTAAAAAATTATATATTACAAGTCTTTGCTTATCCTGTTCCCAATTCATTTGTCATGTGGTAGATGGCTGAATTAATATTTGATAAAATAATGAACAAATGACTTAATGAACTTTTCAAGTTTAACATTTAGGGCTTAGTTACAAGCAACAGACTTAACTCTTTCTAGCTAATGCAGAAAATAAGTTTATTAAAGAGATGTTTGATAATATAACTAATCATTGGAAAAATCAGAGGTTAAGATAGATTGAGGCTCAGATGCTTGAAGAAATAAACAGTCAAAAAATGCCAAAAGAATAACCTGATGCCAACGATGCCACTGTTCTGTAACACTTATGGAATGAACCTTCAAGTTGAAACCAACACCACCACTAATATACTTACCCTTATAATGACCATTTTTTCTGTCATATTAAGCCTCTTAACAACTGCCAGGCACCTTTGCCATCATCTCCTCTAGCAAAACTCGTTACTGTAGAACTTGTTCTCTCATGTCATAAACTTTTTTTTTTTTTTTTTCATTTAGGCCTACCCCTTGGGGAC
>NW_011494760.1:1143312-1144082 GCF_000754665.1 Bison bison bison | reverse complement strand
TAAATTTTATTTTATTTTTAAACTTTACAATATTGTATTAGTTTTGCCAAATATTGAAATGAATCCGCCACAGGTATACCCGCGTTCCCCATCCTGAAAACTTTTAAAATAAAAGTCTCATTCAGATTGTAGGTCACATGTCCAAATTCTGGCTTCCAGAAAGCCTGAAAATTTGAATTCTTTCAAGTCAGAGGGCAGGACTGACCATGCCTATTATATCAGTCAAGGCATTTTCTGCTCCCTGTTCATGGGGACATTGTGCCTGCTCTGAAGGTGAAGTTCCCTCCACCCAAAGACTTCAAGTTCCATTCAGTTCAGTTGTCACAAAACAAGTAAATGCCGCCAGTATGCTGCTAACATTTTTGAATACTTGGTATGGAATTGACACACGTGGATAATCATAAGAAAAATAACTTCTCCAAAATTTTGCTTCACTTCGGGAGATACATTTAAGGCACATACTGATCTACACAGATAAAACTCTTCATCACATGACAGTATTTTTCAAAGGTAAAAAATAAAACTAAGATGGCTTGGCAATAAAATTTTATTGCTAGAATGAAGTTATTGGTATGAAAATGAAAGTCAGATGAAAGCTACTTAAAATGAGTGAAAGTACAATTCCAAATCTTAATAAGGACAAGAAAGTGCCTAGAAATTCCACAAAAGGATCATCCAAAATATTCACAGAAAATTTCTGAATAGAACTCAAAATGATGTTCTACGGCAAAAATGGACAATTATTTGCCTTCTATTTCTATTTTCAGTTC
>NW_011494760.1:1141074-1143212 GCF_000754665.1 Bison bison bison | reverse complement strand
TTCAGTTCATATGCATAAATACATTATGCATACATTTATACTGAATATATTTTGAGTATCCTTGTCACTTTTTATAGATTCACTTCAGTTAGAGTTTCCATAAAATATTGCTGAGTCAAATATATTTCATGCATGTGATATCTGCTCACCTTTTCTCTAGTGTCAAGGAAATATCTATATTAAAGTACACACTTTATTACCAAGACAGATTGTTGGGATTTATTCTTGACATTGACTTATTTCTGTACATTCACATTAATTCATCACCTTGGCAAAATCACTTTATATTTAAAGTATTTTTAGTCTTCCATTGCTACTCATCTTCATTAGCAAAGTCTTTCTATTAATATCCTGTCCTTTTTCACATTTCCATCCTCCCAAATGTAACCTCCCTTTACTAGTAGGTTATTATGAAATTATCGATATATTAACCTTCTGCTTAAAGTGTCCTAGGTACTTTAAAAAGATATAATTGAGCTTTCTACCAGTCCTACAGGGCTCCGATACTGCTGTCTTCATCCATTGCCACATCTGCTTCACTCACCCCACTTCCATCATACTGGCATTTATTCAGTTCCTCAGATGCTGGAAATCCTTTCCCATTGTAGAGCCTTAGACTAGGAATTTCACCTTGAAAGTTCTGATTTAATGTTTTATTCCTCAGAGAAGCATTCGCACCTTCTCACAGCTAGATTAACAGTCCTCATGCCTTTGTCTTCTCTCATAAATATGATAAAATTTCTTATTTTATACTCATATGTTTATTTGACTGTCTCTTCCATTGAACTATAAACTCCGTGTGAGCAGAGACCTTGTAGACTCTATTCATCACGATAGCTGTGCATTTACCACAGTACCTAGCAAATAACAGATGCCCAGGACATTCAGCACTATTTGCTCTATCATTTGCGCTCTTTCTCTACAAATGTAAACACACATACCCTCAAATGGTTAAGAAAATTATTGTATGTATTATGTATATATGCATATGCAGATAAATATATATTGTACATACATCTCTGTGTCTACATATATTATAAATACTATATATTATATACACATATATTACTTTATTTTTCCTGAACCACTTGAGGATGACTTACTTACACAATAGTTTTTTTAGGGTTAAATATATCATGGTTTTATATATATATATATATATTTAAGAATGAGGGTAATATTGTAAATAATCACAGTGTAAGCACCCTAAGTAACTTTTATCTTTATACACTGCCTTTGTTGAATTTACTATTTGTATTCAAATATTTTCAATTAAGCTCATAAAGCCACTTAAGTTTTGCTTTTACTTCTTAAAGCAGTATTCAATCTGTAATAACATGATACATGAATTTTCATGTTATTTTTTTAAGTTTCATTTAAGGCAGAACAATTCTTACCCCCTTATTTGTAATTTATGGCATTAATTTTTTAAAGAATGCACTAACTTTTTATTTTAATGGAATGTTCTCCATTTTGAGTTTATCTGATATTCTCTCAAATACAATATAGATATAACTGGACTGTACTTCTTTTTAAGTTCTTGGTTCTTCAATTGTATTCCTTGACAGAGTCATTGTAAAAGATATGTGAGTAAGCAAGTTTTGGCTCATGCTCTACAAAAGTTCAGTTCTTCAGATGGTAGAGTTCCAAAAATGTTGGATCATTGTGAAGCTCCAGAGGAGAGTAAGGAAAGAATTCCAGTGAGAAAAATGTGATTGCCTTCACCATATCCAAGCTGAAAATACGTGAATGAGATGACAATAGGAGCAATCTCAAATCCTTTGCCTTTCAAAATTTCAATCTCTCTAGCTCTACCAGAAACAATAAAGAAGTATTTTTCACCAGTCCAAGTGAACATTCTTTTTCCAAGTCTTTGAAATCTTTCCTAACACTATGAACAAATACTAGTGTGTGTGTGTGTGTGTGTATATATATATATATATATTAGGGAGAAGGAAAGGTAAATGGGTAAGTTTCACCAGTCAATCCTAAAGGAAATCAGTCCTGAATATTCACTGGAAGGATCGAGGCTGAAGCTGAAGCTCCAATACTTTAGCCACCTGGTGTGAAGAACTGACTCATTGAAAAAGACCCTGATGCTGGGAAAGATTGAAGGCAGGAGGAGAAGGGAATGGCAA
>NW_011494760.1:1139536-1140974 GCF_000754665.1 Bison bison bison | reverse complement strand
ATTCACGGGGACACAAAGAGTTGGACATCACTGAATAACTGAACTGACTTCCCATGAGAGTGAAAGAAGAAGTTTGATAAATGCATTGACTACAGTTTTCTTAAAAAGTATTTTTCAATCTAAAATAACAAAGTTTATTATGAAATAGTCACTTGAAAGAAATGCAACTGGAAAAATATATAATTAAATGTTACTTACTTTAAATATTAATATAAAATATATATCACAAAGGAGTGTTTATAGTAACATTGGAAATTACTATTAAGCTAACTGCTCTTACTTCCATTTGTCTTTTAGAATAATTTGCCTCAATTGCTATCACTGGTGGAGTTTGTACCAGATGTAAACCAGATATGAGGTTGCTGGGGGTTAATTTCTGCTTCCATGGAAACTACTCAGGTGTGTGTTGGTTTTAAATGACTTCCTGCAGATTGACCCTTAGAGGCTCAAAAAACAGCTTTCTTAGAAATGAAGCCCCACACTGAGAGGAGAAAAGTCTTTCATATTTAACTTCCTTTGTACTATATATGCCAGTTAATATTTCCAATATTTAGGAAACTACATTTTCAGAATATACTTCACTGTGACAAAAATATGTCCATTTAAATGAACAGTGATGCTGAATGTTTAAGAACATTTCTTTTCACATGTCAGAGGTTAGGTTAGGTTACTAAGGACATTTGTTGTAGTGATATCCTTTGATACCAGAATGTGGTAATTAACAATAGGATAATTAGAAGTCAGAGGGAGAAAGACAAATACCACATGCATGGTATTTGTGTTAAGATCTACATGTACATGTGGGATCTAAAATATGATACAAATGAACTTACTTATGAAACAGAAACAGACTCACAGAGATGGAAAGCAAACATGGTTACCAAGGGGGAAAAGGTGTAGAGGGGTGATAAATTAGGAGTTTAGGATTAGAATATAAAAAACTACTGCATATAAAATAGAGAATCAATAAGGTCCTACTGTATAGCATCAGATCAGATCAGATCAGTCACTCAGTCGTGTCCAACACTTTGCGACCCCACGAATCGCAGCTCGCCAGGCCTCCCTGTCCATCACCAACTCCCAGAGTTCACTGAGATTCACGTCCATCGAGTAAGTGATGTGATCCAGTCATCTCATCCTCTGTCGTCCCCTTCTCCTCCTGCCCCCAATCCCTCCCAGCATCAGAGTCTTTTTCAATGAGTCAACTCTTCGCATGAGGTGGCCAAAGTACTGGAGTTTCAGCTTTAGTATCATTCCTTCCAAAGAAACCCCAGGGCTGATCTCCTTCAGAATGGACTGGCTGGATCTCCTTGCAGTCCAAGGGACTCTCAAGAGTCTTCTCCAACACCCATGGTACTGACATGATGTTCTGCTTTTCTATGGGTGTTTATTTTATAAAGTTTTACAGTCTAAATTTTTGCTAAAAAAAAAAAAAAAA
>NW_011494760.1:1135300-1139436 GCF_000754665.1 Bison bison bison | reverse complement strand
TCTTTGGCACTCAGCTTTCTTCACAGTCCAACTCTCACATCCATACATGACCACAGGAAAAATCATAGCCTTGACTAGACGAACCTTTGTTGGCAAAGTAATGTCTCTGCTTTTGAATATGCTATCTAGGTCGGTCATAACTTTCCTTCCAAGGAGTAAGCGTCTTTTAATTTCATGGCTGCAATCACCATCTGCAGTGATTTTGTAGCCCCCAAAAATAAAGTCTGACATTGTTTCCACTGTTTCTCCATCTATTTCCCATGAAGTGATGGGACCGGATGCCATGATCTTCGTTTTCTGAATGTTGAGCTTTAAGCCAACTTTTTCACTCTCCACTTTCACTTTCATCAAGAGGCTTTTGAGTTCCTCTTCAATTTCTGCCATAAGGGTGGTGTCATCTGCATATCTGAGATTATTCATATTTCTCCCAGCAATCTTGATGCCAGCTTGTGTTTCTTCTAGTCCAGTGTTTCTTATGATGTACTCTGCATATAAGTTAAATAAGCATGGTGACAATACACAGCCTTGATGTAGTCCTTTTCCTATTTGGAACCAGTCTGTTGTTCCACGTCCAGTTCTAACTGTTGCTTCCTGACCCGCATACAAAATTTCAAGAGGCAGATCAGGTGGTCTGGTATTCCCATCTCTTTCATAGGGGACCATATTCAACAGCCTATAATAAACCATGATGGAAAGGAATATGAAAAAAATATGTATGTGTAACTGAACAGTGCACTTTGCTAGAAACTAGCAACCATTGTAAACCATCTATACTGCAATAAAAATAAAAAATAAATTACCCATATATTTGAAAAAGAAATAGGATAATTAAGGCAGAATTGCTGGCCTCAAGGAACCTTCCATATAGCTGTAAACAGATGACAAACATAAAATTTTAAGACAAATGGCAATTGCAGTAAGCCATTATAAGTATACAGGACATGATGGAAATAGCAGAAGGAGTAGGTTATCCTGGGCAGAAAGCATACTCAATGAAGAGCTACATGAAGTAGATGATGCTCGAACTGAATATACAGACTGAAGTGAGAAACCTAATGGAGAGTGTGGAGAGAATGCACAGTAGAGTGGGAGTGGGAGGCAGCTTTAATAAAAGCATAGAGAAGAGAGCAGTGTGTTGCCTGAAGTAGTCAGGACTCATTTGTGGCTTTTGAAGCATGAGACATAGGGGAGCAAGTGGCCAAAAGAGAAGGGGGACTTGAAGATATGGATAATGTGGAGGGCTTCTCAGTATGGCTCTTAAGATCCTAGTACTTAGACTATATATTCTAGAAGGTAGAAGCTAGAGTAAGATGTAGAGCACAAAAATGCATAGTTCAGTATGAGTTTTAGTACATGGCTTCAGTATAATCAGTGACTCCAGGGGGTCTGACACAAATAGATTTGAGGCCAAGGGGCAGTTGGACTTCTCCAGTGGACTAAGCAAGAAGTGACGAAGGCCTAACAGAAAACATGCACCTTAATATAGACCATATGTAATATGTAACCATATTACATAGATCATACGTAATATAGACCATATGTAATTTCTGCAAGATTAGGAATTCTGCTGTTTAATAAGACTTTGGTAATGAGAGGAAGTAGAGAGTGGGCTCAACCTGATCTACAAGCTACAAGTTCTTACGTTTCTATTTAATGATCAAAAAATTCCACATGGTTAAAAAGTAGACATCATAAATTGACTCACTTGCCTCATTTCTACATATCTCCTGCATCATTTGACTTAAATGTTTCTTTCTTAACTGTGTTACACCTATATTTCTCACTTTGAAATGAGTGTTATAATACATTAAAGTTTGACAGGGTTAATGCTCTGTTTCAAATTTGACGTTATTTAAATATGGAGAGGCTATGGTTTTCCTTTACAACCTTATTCATCATTTAAATTAAGTACCTTGACAGTTTCTGAATGTATGGAGAAAGTCTAGGGCCCTCTTGATTAGATTCTGATTATATATAGATATATGACACATATATATATATGTATATACACATCAGTATTTTACATATATAAATAATAGTATAAATACTATATATGTATATAAAATTTTCTGGAAACTGAGAACACAGAGTTGAGACATAATATTGAGCTAAAAGCTGTCACTTAACATTGCCAACATCTACTTTAAATAAAGCAATATTCACTCTCTCATGAAATTGTTGATTTTTTTCTTGGTTTGCCAACAGACTGCTTTTTTCCAACACACTGCTTTGCCAAGGTTTCAAGATGATAATTTAATCTTCAAAAACTTTCATATATATATACATGTGTTCTAGGTGTGATTTTTACATTTACATATATATATGTCTTATATATATATGTATAAATACTTTACACACATATATATGGCTTCTTTAAATTGCACAGTACTTCTCATTTAATTTTAGTTGTGAATTTAAAAATATTTTTCTAATTTTACTTAGGAGTAGCATTAAAATTATAATAATGCTAATAGGTTTTGCAAAGAACATGGAATGACAGTGAAATACGTTAAAAGCTTTTTCTTATACTCAGTGATTCAGAACAAAAAAGTGGCATATTTAGGGCTGAAAGTGACTTGAAATGGTTAACAAAACATTTTATATATAATTTTTGGACAAAAAGTTAGCTAATTTTATGTTTAAATCAAATGAGGAGAAATGGGTTTCTAGCTTTTAAAAAGAAAAATCTGTCATATTAAAATTGCCTTTACCAAGCCTTTTGGTATGGGCAAATATACCAATATAGCCCTTTTGGAAGGGCTACATTCCTTTAGTAAAGAGCATTTCTTTTTAAAATGTACACAAACTTTATTTCAATACAAACATTTTGAAATCTGTTAGAGACCTGAAGACAGTTATACTTACCAAAGACTTTTACCTCTTGGACATATCCAGTGTTATGGGAAGCTTGAATCCCTAAAGATGGAATTAAAATGTTAAAAGGCAATCTTTTGGCTTAGAATTTGCTTATTCTTTATCCTGCCTCAATTCAGTGTGTTAGCACAAGAAATTGATTGAAATTATTGAAAAATGTGGATAGAACATCTTGGAATTTGCAACACTTATGTCCAAACTAGGACTGCGATCACTTCTATTCTGTCCAAGTACTATAAATAGAGCATGGAAATTTTACAGTGAAAGGGGAACAGAAAGAAGAAAACTATAAAAGAAAACTGGCATTCTCATATGTAGAAGGGAATGGTTGGTATAAGTTTGGGGAAGTTGGAAAGGAAAATCTGAGGAAGTAAATGTCATTTCCTCTCTTCTTGCTGATATTGTTGTCTTCTATTTTGGAGATATAGATAATGATGGATAGAGACAGATAGACAGATAGGTAGGTAGGTTAGTGACTTCAAATTTGATTCTTACCAAAAAGCCCTGTGTTAGCCTTGACATACTGGCAAGCAGAGGTGGAAATCCACACTGTTTTACAGGACTGCAGTCATAGCAGTCTCAAGTTGAGATTATGTTACTGTAAAATAGAGACAGCTTAAATTCCTAGTCATAACCAGTATAAAATTGCCCTGGAA
Source organism: Bison bison bison (assembly GCF_000754665.1). NCBI lineage: Eukaryota > Metazoa > Chordata > Mammalia > Artiodactyla > Bovidae > Bison > Bison bison. Next base: position 1,135,906 of record NW_011494760.1, on the reverse strand, counting down.
ATCTGCCAACTAAATTTGGACTTGACAATAGAGAAAATTAGCACTTGTTGAGTTAGATTTCAAGGTATATCTGTAACTACAGCAGTCTATCTTATGCTAAATTATTGACTATTTCAAAGCCTTTGACTGTGTGGATCACAATAAACTGGGGAAAATTCTGAAAGAGATGGGAATACCAGACCACCTGATCTGCATCTTGAGAAATTTGTATGCAGGTCAGGAAGCAACAGTTAGAACTGGACATGGAACAACAGACTGGTTCCAAATAGGAAAAGGACTTCATCAAGGCTGTATATTGTCACCCTGTTTATTTAACTTATATGCAGAGTACATCATGAGAAACACTGGGCTGGAAGAAGCACAAGCTGGAATCAAGATTTCTGGGAGAAATATGAATAACCTCAGATATGCAGATGACACCACCCTTATGGCAGAAAGTGAAGAGGAACTCAAAAGCCTCTTGATGAAAGTGAAAGTGGAGAGTGAAAAAGTTGGCTTAAAGCTCAACATTCAGAAAACGAAGATCATGGCATCCGGTCCCATCACTTCATGGGAAATAGATGGGGAAACAGTGGAAACAATGTCAGACTTTATTTTTCGGGGCTC
>NW_011494760.1:1134980-1135200 GCF_000754665.1 Bison bison bison | reverse complement strand
GGTGATTGCAGCCATGAAATTAAAAGACGCTTACTCCTTGGAAGGAAATTTATGACCAACCTAGATAGCATATTCAAAAGCAGAGACATTACTTTGCCAACAAAGGTTTGTCTAGTCAAGGCTGTGATTTTTCCTGTGGTCTTGTATGGAAGTGAGAGTTGGACTGTGAAGAAGGCTGAGCACTGAAGAATTGATGCTTTTGAACTGTAGTGTTGGAGAA
>NW_011494760.1:1109382-1134821 GCF_000754665.1 Bison bison bison | reverse complement strand
ATGGCATCAGTGACTCGATGGACGTGAGTCTGGGTGAACTCCGAGAGTTGGTGATGGACAGGCAGGCCTGGTGAGCTGTGATTCATGGGGTTGCAAAGAGTCCGACACGACTGAGCGACTGATCTGATATATATATATATATATATATACATACACACATATATATATATATATATAAAGAAAAAAAAGGAGAAAATTTTCTTGCTGTATACAATTAAGAGTGGACAGAAATACAATTCAAATGCACATGTATTTCAGAAGGGTTGGTTTTCCACTCTGCTTTAGACACATTAGCATAAAAACTAGTATCAAGTGGACATTGAAAAAGGTGGCCTTGATACTGACCAGAGTTCTTGACTTTCCCATTTCTGACAGCTGTTTTTTTTTGTTTGTTTTGTTTTTGTGGAGGGAGGGCTTTTGTATCTTGTTGTCCATAATTTGTCTCAATTGTGCATGCACACAGTTATTTTTGCCAACAAAGATCTATCTAGTCAAAGCTATGCTTTTTTCAGTACTCATGCATGGATGGGATAGTTGGGCCATGAAGAAAGCTGAGCACTCTAGAGTTGATGCTTTTGAACTGTGGTGTTGGAGAAGATTCTTAAGAGTCCCTTGGACTGCAAGGATATCCAGCCAGTCCATCCTAAAGGAGATCAGTCCTGGGACTGATATTGAAGCTGAATGTCCAGTATTTGGCCACCTGATGTGAAGAGCCCAATCACTGGAAAAGATCCTGATAATGGGAAAGATAGAAGGCAAAAGGAAAAGAGTGTGACAGAGGAAGAGATGATTAGATAGCATTATCAACTCAATGGACATGAATTTGAGCAAACTTCAGGAGATAGTGGCGGACAGAAGAGCCTGGTGAGCTACAGTCCATGAGGTCACACAGTGGTACATAACTTTGCTAAACAACAGCGTACTTTGTATTTTGTTGCTCCAGGAGATGTCTGTCCAGGTACAAACACTGCAACAAAGGGTCCCAGGATCCAGATCATGGCCTGTCTCAACTTCTGAAGACTTTTTGAATCTTAAAGTTACCTGTGAAGAATATAATATGTTCTCTAAATTTTTTTTTAAATGTTTAGATATATGTATCGAAAAAGCAGGGTCATAGGTTTTTTCTTTAATGATTTGTTTTGCTTTTGTGAAAATTCATGTGCATTAACACTTTGAATATTCCCGTGTGAAAATTAGAATTTGGGCAGTTTACCAAGTAGTACAACTTGCAATTTGTTCTTCTTCCTTGGTTCATGGATGTGTATGAACATATATGTCTACACACATACTCACACACAGATGACTTCTCTATTGGAATTCATTTTAAAATATTTTCCTGAAATAGCTATTTAATTATAAGAAAGACTTCAAGTGTTACTATTTCTGGAGAAGGAGTACCTGTCATGTGCTAAAACCAGAACTGAGTAAAATAGAGATAGAGATGTAACATTTCTTCACCCCGAAAGTATTAAAACAAAAATTTATGTTTTAAAACTACTTTCCATTTCTGTTAGTAATATATTTTTGGATATGTTTTTAATAATTTATGAAAGTCCTTATAATTAATTTTGACTACATTCTGTTTTTGGTTTTCTCCCCTGTCAAGTCATTAACTATTATAAAGAACCAGAAATCTACTCTCAACATATATCAGTGAAAATAGAAAGGGAAAGAAAAGGAAAAAAAAACAAACATGTGCCTTAAGTAGCCATTGAATCCCACTTTTGTTCTTACTACACAGGACATGTTTCCTAGGCCACCTTGTGAAGGAAGACATATAATAAATACCTTTTTCTATAGCAGTCTCATAACCCCCAAAAATGTAGCAGCCATCTTTGCCCAGAATATAATTCCTTTTTATTCAGTTAGACATTTTGCAAACCTTTTCTATTTATCTAAATATCAATTTATCCTCACTCACTAACATATATTAATCATGTGTATTCAATACTTCTTTTGAATTTATTTACAGGGAATTACCTTAATAACATTTAGACTACAATTTAAATAAAAGCTGCCAGGATTAATTTTAATATGAATCATTGTCAATTAACCCAAAAGCAATGGATTTTGGAACTATATAAAAATTGAAAATAGGATGAGAATGAAATGAAATTCAATTAAAGCTTTTGTAATCATAACATTTACCTAGAGTCTATTTAAAAGCATTAGAATAGGAAAACAGATGGATCTAAAAAAGAGGGGAGATTTGAGGGGAAAAAAGTCCTGTATATATATGTGGCAAAATATGCAGTTATACAGTGACATTTATAATGTATGATCTTTTATTTAACTTTTTAATTTTCCAGAAAAAAATATATTAGGAACCAAAGAACTCAGAAAAAAATGTGATGATACTTCATTTTAAAGTTAAAAAGAGGTTAAGGTACTTATTACTCATTGAAAAATGAGATGGCAAGCTGATTATATTGAAAATAAAATCAAGGGAAGAACCATGCACTACAATTATTTTCTATCTAGATATTCTTTTTTCCCACATCTCTACAATATCCTACTCAGTTACCATATTAGCTCATTTTACATCATTGTTAATTCAACCTCAAGAAATAGGTTGAAGGGATATTTCATTATAGATTAATTAAAGGGGGATAGTACAGAAAAGCATCATTGCATTCCTTGAAAACTGAAAGATTAAAGTGTAATGATTAGCTCAGGAAAGTCAGTTTGAAAAGATTAAACATCACAGATTCTTGATAAGCAATCATTTTCTTCCAAATCTCAGTCTTGCTGAGTTCTGACTCTCCTGATCCTTCACTGTTTTACCATTTACATTTTTGTAAGGTAGCACAATTTTCATGGATCTATTCTCATTTTCTATTGTCTTTTATTCAGTTTATCTAAGGTTATAATGCTACAGAAAAATGTTTCAAGAAGATTGAGTGCTGGATGTTTTTACAAGAACACTCTTGGGAATAACCCCTGTAAAAGAGTGATGGAAGCAGGAAGAGGGAGAAATTACATTGCGATGCAATTGACACAAAAGTTTCAACTGATCCCATGGGGCTGGGATGACCCATGAAATTTGTTCTAATTTGAAGTCTGTTGGTCAGGTATTTGTATCATTCTGGTAACAAGTTTTTGAATGAGAGAATAGATAGATAGATATTGAAGTAACATAGAATTAATTTGTCTTGTAGTTGTAAGGTGCTTGTCTAGGTTCATTATTTTGCGTAAGAATGTCCAACGCTTCCAGTACTGTTTATTGAGAAAACTGTCATCGTTGCATGAATTGTCTTTGTGCTATGGTTAAAATCAGCTGACTATGTTTAAGTGAGTCCATTCTTATGCACTGTATTTTATCCTTCAAAGGTGATGTTTCAATTTTGGAATGGCTTGTTTAAAAATAATCAGGTTCAATTATTAAAGTGTTGAGAAATAAAAAAGATACTGAACATGTAATAGATAACAGGAGAATCTGAACCATAGTAAGATGACATATATTTGGAATTAAAAAGAACTGAATTTGAAACCTTCCTTGTTGAATGTACATATATATGTGATCTTATTAATTTACTTCTATAGCTGTAAAATGAATATAATAATTGCTGATTTTATTAGACTTTATATGCTTCCTAAGTTTCTTCAGTCTTGTCTGATTTGTTGAGACCCTATGGACTATAGCCTAATGGGCACCCATATCAGTGGGATTCTCCGGGCAAGAATACTGGAGCAGGTGGCCATGGTTTCCTCCAGGGGAACTTCCTTGGGACTAAGCACATGTCTCTGACATCTTACACAGGACTGGGGAGACAGACTCTTGGAGGTCCAAGAGACTTTGGCAGAGATGTGGGTCGGTTGTGGCCTGCTACAGGGTTTGGGGCACTGAATGTAGCAGTGCATGCGTGGGACATTTTGAAGGAAGTCCCCATTATCTTCATTACCTCTACCACAGTTTGGCCCCAGGTAAATAACAGGGAGGGAACACAGCCCCACCCATCAACACAAAATTGGATTAAAGATTTATTGAGCATGGCCCTGACCATCAGAACAAGACCCAATTTCCCCCTCAGCAGATTCTCCCATCAGGAAGCTTCCATAAGCCTCTTATCCTGCTCCATCAGAGAGCAGACAGACTGAAAACCACAACCACAGAAAACTAATCAATATGAACACATGGACCACAGTCTTGTCTAACTCAGTGAAACTATGAGCCATGCCCTGTAGGGCTACCCAGATGGACAAGTTATGGTGGAGACTTCTGACACAATGTCGTCCACTGGAGAAGGGGATGGCAAACCATTTAAATATTCTTTCTTTGAGAACCCCATGAACAGTAGGAAAAGGCAAAAAGGTATGACAATGAATGATGAACTCCCCAGGTCAGTAGGTACCCAATATGCTACTGGAGAAGAGTGGAAAAAAACTCCAAAAAGAACAAAGAGATGGAGCCAAAGAAAAAGCAACATCCAGTTGTGGATGTGACTGGTGTTGGAAGTAAAGTCCAATGCTGTAAAGAGTAATATAGCATACAAACCTGGAATGTTAGGTCCATGAATCAAGGCAAATTGGAAGTGGTCAAACAGGAGAAGGAAATGACAACCCACTCCAGTATTCTTGCCTGAAGAATCCCATGTATGGATTCTGCTAGGAGATCCTATGGAGAGTCTGCTAGGCTACAGTCCATGGGGTCGCAAAGGGTAGGAAATGACTGAGTGAATTCACTTTCATTTTCAAAAAGGAGATGGCAAGAGTGAACATCAACATTTTAGGAATCAGCGAACTAAACTGGACTGGAATGGGTGAATTTAACTTAGATGACCATTATATCTACTACTGTGGGCAAGAATCCCTTAGAAGAAATGGAGTAGCCATCATAGTCAACAAGAGTCCAAAATGCAGTACTTGGATGCAATCTCAAAAACAACAGAATGATCTCTGTTTGTTTCCAAGGCAAACCATTCAATATTACAATAATCCAAGTCTATGCCCCAACCAGTAATACTGAAGAAGCTGAAGTTGAAAGGGTCTATGAAGACCTACAAGACCTTCTAAAACTAACACCCAAAACAGATATCCTTTTCATTATAGGGGACTAGATTGAAAAGGTAGGGAGTCAAGAAATATCTGAGTAACAGGCAAATTTGGCCCTGGAGTACAGAATGAAGCAGGGCAAAGGCTAATAGAGTTTTGCCAAGAGAATGCACTGGTCATAACAAACACCCTTTTCCAACAATACAAGAGAAGACTCTATGTATGGATATAACCAGATGGTCAACACCAAAATCAGATTGATTATAATCTTTGCAGCCAAAGATGGAGAAGCTCTATACAGTAAGCAAAAACAAGACTGGGAGCTGACTGTGGCTCAGATCATGAACTCATTATTGCTGAATTCAGACTTAAAATGAAGAAAGTAGGGAAAACCACTAGACCATTCAAGTATGACATAAATCAAATACATTACAATCATACAGTGAAAGTGAGAAATATATAAAAGGAATTAGTTCTGATAGACAGAGTGCCTGAAGAACTATGGACAGAGGTTCATGACATGTGAGGCAGTGATCAAGAACATCCCCAAGAAAAAGAAATGTAAAAACGCCAAAAGGTTGTCTGAGGAGGCCTCACAAATAGCTGTGAAAAGAAGAGAAGCAAAAAGCAAAGGAGAAAGAGAGAGATATACCCATTTCAATGCAGAGTTCAAAAAATAGCAAGGAGAGATAAGAAAGCCTTCCTCAGTGATCAGTGCAAAGAAATAGAAGAAAAGAATAGAATGGGGAAGGCTAGATATCTCTTCAAGAAAATTAGAGATACCAAGGGAACATTTCATGCAAAGATGGTCTCAATAAAGGACAGAAATGGTATGGTCCTAACAGAAGCAGAAGATATTAAGAAGAGGTTGCAAGAATACACAGAAGAACTGTACAAAAAAAGATCTTCACTACCCAGATAATCACGATGGTGTGATCACTTACCTAGAGCCAGAATCCTGGAGTGTGAAGTCAAGTGGGCCTTAGGAAGCATCACTATGAACAAAGCTAGTGAAGGTGATGGAATTGCAGTTGAGCTCTCTCAAATCCTGAAAGATGATTCTGTGAAAGCACTGCATTCAATATGCCCGCAAATTTGGAAAACTCAGCAGTGGCCACAGGACTGGAAAAGATCAATTTTCTTTCCAATCCCAAAGAAAAGCAATGCCAAAGAATGCACAAACTACTACACAGTTGCACTCATCTCACACACTAGTAAAGTAATGCTTCAAAATTCTCCAAGCCAGGCTTCAACAGTATGTGAACTGTGAACTTCCAGATGTTCAAGTTGGTTTTAGAAAAGGCAGAGGAACCAGAGATCAAATTGCCAACACCCACTGGATCATTGAAAAAGAAAGAGATTTCAAGACAAACATCTACTTCAGGTTTATTGACTATACCAAAACCTTTTACTGTGTGGATCACAATAAATTGTGGAAAATTCTGAAAGAGATGGACATACCAGACCACCTGACCTGCCTCTTGAGAAATCTGTAAGCAGATCAGGAAGCAATGGTTAGAAATGGACATGGAACAACAGACTGGTTCCAAATCAGGAAAGAAGTATGTCAAGGCTGTATATTGTCACCCAGCTTATTTAACTTATATGCAGAGTACATCATGAGAAACGATGGGCTGGATGAAGCAAAGGCTGGAATCAAGATTGCTGGGAGAAATATAAATAACCTCAGATATGCAGATGACACCACCCTTATGGCAGAAAGTGAAGAAGAACTAAAGAGCCTTTTGATGAAAGTGAAAGAGGAGAGTGAAAAAGTTTTCCTAAAACTCAACGTTCAGTAGACTAAAATCATGGCATCTGGTCCCCATTACTTCATGTCAAATAGATGGAGAAACAGTGGAAATAGTGAGAGACTTTATTTTGGGGGGCTCCAAAATTACTGCAGATGGTGACTGCAGCCATGAAATTAAAAGACACTTGCTCCTTGGAAGAAGAGTTATGACCAACCTAGACAGCTCGTTAAAAACCAGAGACATTACTTTGCCAACAAACGTCTGTTTAGTCAAGGCTATGGTTTTTCCAGTAGTCATGTATGGATGTGAGAGTTGGACTATAAAGAAGTTGAGTGCCAAAGAATTGATGTTTTTGAACCGTGCTATTGAATAAGACTCCTGAAAGTCACTTGGACAGCAAGGGGATCCCACCAGTCCATCCTAAAGGAAATCATTCCTGAATATTCTTTGCAAGGATTGATGCTAAAGCTGAAACTCCAATACTTTGGCCACCTGATGCGAGGAACTGACTCATTGGAAAAGACCCTGATGTTGGGAAAAGTTGAAGGTGAGAGGAGAAGGGGATCACAGAGGGTGAAATGGTTGGATGACATTACTCTCTCAGTGGACATGCGTTTGAGCAAACTCTGGGAGTTGGTGATGGACAGGGAGTCCTGGCATGCTGTAGTCCATGGGGTCACAAAGAGTGGGAAACAACTCAGTGACTGAACTGAACTGAACTGAACCCACTGCAGTATTCTTACCTGGAGAATCCCACAGACAAAAGATCTTAGCGGGCTGTAATCCATGAGGTTGCAAAGAGTCGAACATTAATATGCAAACACTGACTCTCTGATATATATATATACACACATGCACATATGTGATACATAGTACTGCAAACTAAAAAAAATAAATGAGAAAACTAAATATATAATTTATTTTATTTTTTTTATTACTCAGAGTTGTTTTATTTATTTTTTTTTCTGATTTACATTTTTATTTTTATTTTTTTAACTTTTATTTTATTTTTAAACTTTACATAATTGTATTAGTTTTGCCAAACATCGAAACGAATCCACCACAGGTATACCTGTGTTCCCCATCCTGAACCCTCCTCCCTCCTCCCTCCCCTACCCTCCCTCTGGGTCGTCCCAGTGCACCAGCCCCAAGCATCGAGTACCGTGCATTGAACCTGGACTGGCGACTCGTTTCATACCCCCAAACTCAGCAATTTAAACAAGATGAAGAGACAGAGGAATACCCAGCAGACAAAGGAACAGGATAAAAGCCCACCAAACCAAACAAAAGAGGAAGAGATAGGGAATCTACCTGATAAAGAATTCCGAATAATGATAGTGAAATTGATCCAAAATCTTGAAATCAAAATGGAATCACAGATAAATATAAATATATAATTTATGCGATGCACTTTGAAAATCACCAGCAATGTAGTTTCATTACAATTGTCATAGACAATGCTAAATTACTGCTTTTAATTTAAATTTTGCTAACATTTATTATGTTTATTATTAATTAATATGCTTATTTTGGTTGCATTGGTGAGTAAGGGCCATACAAATGAGGATTTTATTTTTTCCTTAGCTTACATTTGTACATATTTAAATAATATTATGCTAAAAATAGTTTCAATAAAAATGTTTCCAGATTTGTTATACTAAATAACTTAAACTTTGTAACAAGTAATAATAGGAATAATACAGAATACATTTTGATCTTTAGAACATACAACTTAGAACAATTATAATTAAAAGAGTTAATATTCTTTGTTTATGGGTACTTAGGTGATATTTATCTCTTTTCAAAATATATATCTCACCTACATTTGTATAGATCAGGTTGTTTTTAAACCTAAGCTTCCAGAAATACATGCAGTAAAATTTAGCCTACATTATGCTAAGAAGGAGATATATTTCTTACCTTTTAAAGAGAATGAAAAATGTATAAATATATTGCAGTTGTCTTATTTTGTAAATAATTAGTAAGAGGAAAATTATTTAATAATACAATGATAGAGGCTGGAAGTTAGCAGGTTAAATACAAGCTTGAGATAAATAAATGTGGATGGGGAGGGAAAGAGATTCTTATAAGAGACCAAGAAACATTGGTGATGAAAAAAAAAAAAAAAGGACTGTGACAGAAAAAAAAAAGAAAGAATGTTGCCCAAGACATACCAAATAGGAAACTGTAAAAGAGAAAGACATAGGAAGAAGCAAGTTGTGTGTGGAATAGACAGAGGAAAGGAGTCATCCATTCAACCATATATACAAACAAGCACTCATTTAACAGTTCTTGAGCCCTTTAAGGTACCTTGCTTTGTGCTAAATGCCAGGTATGTACCGGTGAATAAAACAGAATAAAAACAGTGAATATTTCTTACAGTCTAGTAGGAGACTAAGACAATGATCAATTTCAAAAAAGAAAAATAATTTTAATTGTATAATCAACTGTTCATAGTACAAAATCACAGTGCTAAACTATGAAGGAAAACAATATGAAGTACCTACTCTTTTATATCTCCTGATTTATAAAGAAACACAATTTACGAGGAAAATGTATAATCTCTTTCCTGTTTCTTAGTTTTTATCCAGAAGAAAATAAATGCCTGGCTTAATTGAAAGTAAGCAAGCTCATCACCTGCCAACATTCCCTTGAATTACTTTCCAAATATTCAGTAATTCTAGAGTGGATAATTCTGACATGGAGAATAAATATGTTTATTTTTATTTTATAATATCCAAATTCATTGTTAAATTGTAATGCTATATTTTGATGAAATTAAAAAGGTTTTGTATATCTAAGATTTAGCTTAGGCTTTAGATGTATTCCATACTTTTTGTTAAACATTTTTGTAGTTATGCTACAAAAAATTCCAATACTAATAACAATGAGAAGGAGGAAAAGGTGTAGGAGCAGAAAAAAGAGAGGAGAACAAAAATAAAAAATAAAACTGAAAGAAAATCAATTTGATTTTGTTTTTAATGTGTCATCCTGAAATGTGTGAAAGTCATATCTGGGACCAACAATAATTTAACTTGTCTATTAACATTAGCAGTCAAATCAAAAGTAGTTTTACAATACAGTGTAAGGTTAGGGTTTATTCTATACAATTTTGTTGTTGTTCAGTCGCTCAGTCGTGCCCAACTCACTGTGACCGCATGGACTGTAGCCCTCCAGGCTCCTCTGCCCATGGGATTTCCCAGGCAAGAATACTGGAGTGGGTTGTCATTTCCTTCTCCAGAGGGTCTTCCAGATCCAGGGATTGAACCTGTGTCTCCTGAATTGGCAGGCATATTCTTTACCACTGAACCACTTGGGAAGCCCCAAGAATTGTTAAAGATTAGTGAAAACTCTTGATAAAAAACAGATTGATTCTCTTTATTAATTCCTTAGCTTCTTTTTTTTAATCCTTTAGAATTGCTGTCAAACTTTGTTGGTTATGGATCACACTAGAAAATATAATGAAAATTATGGTCTCTATCCACAAAATTAAGCATGAACAATCTTTCTGGAAAAGTCCATATTGTAATAACCACCTTAAAGCCTGTTCATGAGCTGTAGAGAATATTTCCCCCTTTAGGATAAACTTGGACTTCACTGAACACCAACTGTGCTGTACAATAAATGCACTAGGTGAACTTTAAACAACTCCTGTTCCTAGTGGGTTCAGTTTTACTATATCATTCTTCTTAGGCTGCCATAATGATGTACCAATAGACTGGGTGGCTTAAACAACAGAAATTTATTTTCTCAGCATTCTGAAGGCTGAAATTTGAGATGCCAGTGTGGTCAGGTTTCTGATGTGCTCTCTTCCTGGTTTCCATGGTCACCTTCTCACCTAGTCTTCACATGGCAGAAAGAGAGAGAGAGTTGTGTGTCTTACAGGTTTTCTAAGGAGCTAATCCCATCATTATTTCCCAAAAGTCCTATCTCTAAAGTCCACTACATTGGGGGTTAGATTTCAACATATACCTTTTAAGAGGACAGAATTAAGTCCCTAACAACTGATAATCAGACCATCAACAAAAACAGTATAAGTCCTGAAAGGAATGCTATAGGAGTAGAAGGGAGGGAGTGACTAAATTTGCAATGTGAGTTGGGGAAAGCTGAGTAGGAAACACGGAATAGACCATACAGTTTGGGAAGAAGCTTCATAGAGAAAAGAAGAATGTTTCAAATAGAAAAAGTAACATGAAAATAGGGACTAGAGAGTCTATTACGTAGGCAACAAGATTAGTGAGCTCCTGTTTACTGGAGAATCAAGAGATTTGAATCAGGGTTAGACTGATGTTGTAGAGTTGGTTGGATCCAAGTTTAGAGATTGTATGGGTATAATGTTGTGGAATATAAAATTAATCCCATAGGGCACACTTTTGCTTAGTGGTTTATAAGAAATTAAATGGACAAGATGCATAAAGATGATACTTTTCTTGCCATGGAGATGAACTTATTCCAGATTAGTTCCCTGATAGCAATGGAATTAATCTATATGATTTGCTATGGAGTATATCTTCAGGATAAACATCTATTTCTGCTTTAAAGACTATGCCAAAGCCCTTGACGGTGTGTATCACAATAAAATGTGGAAAATTCTGAAAGAGATGGGAATACCAGACCACCTGACCTACCTCTTGAGAAACCTATATGCAGGTCAGGAAGCAACAGTTTAGAACTGGACATGGAACAACAGACTGGTTCCAAATAGGAAAAGGAGTACGTCAAGGCTGTATATTGCTACCCTGCTTATTTAACTTATATGCAGAGTACATCATGAGAAATGCTTGGCTGGAAGAAGCACAAGCTGGAATCAGGATTGCTGGGAGAAATATGAATAACCTCAGATATGCAGATGACACCACCCTTATGGCAGAAAGTGAAGAGGAACTCAAAAGCCTCTTGATGAAAGTGAAAGTGGAGAGTGAAAAAGTTGGCTTAAAGCTCAACATTCAGAAAACGAAGATCATGGCATCTGGTCCCTTCAGTTCATGGGAAATAGATGGGGAAACACTGGAAACAGTGTCAGACTTTATTTTTTGGGTCTCCAAAATCACTGCAGATGGTGACTGCAGCCATGAAATTAAAAGATGCTTACTCCTTGGGAAAAAAGTTATGACCAACCTAGATAGCATATTCAAAAGGAGAGACGTTACTTTGCCAACAAAGGTCTGTCTATTCAAGGCTATCATGTTTCCAGTGGTCATGTATGGATGTGAGAGTTGGACTGTGAAGAAAGCTGAATGCCAAAGAATTGATGCTTTTGAACTGTGGTGCTGGAGAAGACTCTTGAGAGTCCCTTGGACTGCAAAGAGATCCAACCAGTCCATTCTAAAGGAGATCGGTCCTGGGTGTTCTTTGGAAGGAATGATGCTAAAGCTGAAACTCCAATACTTTGGCCACCTCATGCGAAGAGTTGACTCATTGGAAAAGACTCTGATGCTGGGAGGGATTGGGAGCAGGAGGAGAAGGGGAGGACAGAGGATGAGATGGCTAGATGGCATCACCAACTCGATGGATATGAGTTTGAGTGAACTCCAGGAGTTGGTGATGAACAGGGAAGCCTGGTGTGCTGCAATTCATGGGGTCGCAAAGAGTCTCACACGAGTGTGCTACTGAACTGAACTGAACTGAAACACCAGAAAAACAAATCGATAAAAAACAGTTGTTTACTTAATAAAAAAGACTTGACACAGATACTGGCATTACTCTGCCTGAGTAACAATGTGGAAACACATAAAGTGCGAGAATATAAAAGACTGGATGTTATTGGTGGCATATATTATAATCTGCAATTACCTTTGAAATGATGAAACCAGAGCCAGAAAAGAGCTGAATTATGTTTTCTAAACTACACATGGTACATTCCAGAAAAATTTAAACAGCTGAATTTTAAATTTATTTTTCCACTGAATGTAGTTTAAAGGTTACTACAAAATAATGAATTATTTCTGTGACTCACCATACTTAGGATATGCTGTTTGCTTATAATATGATCTCTTACAGTGAAAATTTAATTACTTTGCTGATAAGGTGCTTAATATTAGAAAATGAAAACATAAGGATTATAGTATATTGTTTATACCTAATGTTTAATAATTGTCTATTATTAACATTATTTGGAGGTTTAATGTACTATCAAAAACAAAGATCTGTAGCTCTTTTGTTCTCTTCTGAAAACTTACTAAATCTTTGCTTCAGTGTGATCTGAGTATCAAGATTCTCTAGTAGCTTATTGGAAATGAGGGTTCTTCAAATCTGTCTTAAAATTCTCTCAGGATCTACCTTAGAGCATTGATGCATAGCCTGCATTTAACAAAATTTCTTATTGACTTTTGTGCACCTTCCATTGGAGAACTGGCTCACATATCATACTTGGGGGTTGCCAAAAATCAGTGTACAAATCACACTTGGATGTTAATGAGTCAGTGTTAATTAGTTCACAGACAGCTTTCTCAAGGGTTAAGGTCATGAGGTCAAGCTTCCTGGTATCATATAAGTTATCTTGGATTCTCACAGTTACTATTACCTAATAACCAGTAACTATGTAAGCCCTGACTCACATCTTTTATTATCCTCAGTTTTATTGACTTAGTTTATGAATGCTTAACCTGGGATATCATCTGTACATAATATGTAAAAGAATATGTTTTAAATAACTAATAAGACAAGGAGACTTTGTTTTTGGCCCAGGTATTTTAAAACTGCTCAGGACTTGATGTATTGTAATAATCCTTTCCCAAATTACTGACCTCTCTTACCAACTACTATTTTAAACTTAAATAAAGCAATTTAACCTACAACTTGGGGAAAATTATTAAGGCATAAATTACCTTGGAACCTTAAGTGGCTCACAGTTGTGGATTATGTCTGAATTGCACCAGTTTCTGGATGATCTTGTCATTTTGATATAGGTTTAAGAATAATTAAAAATCATGTGGTATATCCTGTTAGATGTACAAGCTGGATTTAGAAAAGGCAAAGGAACCAGATATCAATTTGCTGACATTCCTTGGATCATAGAAAAAGCTACAGAATTCCAGAGAAAAACATCTACATTTGCTTCATTGACTATTTTAAAGTCTTTGACTGTGTAGATCACAACAAACTGTGGAAAATTCTTAAAGACATGGGAATATTGACCACCTTACGTGCCTCCTGTAAAACCTGTATGCAGGTCAAGAAACATCAGTTAGAACTAGAAATGGAACAATGGACTGGTTCCAAATTGGTAAAGAGTATGTCAAGGCTGTATATTGTCACCCTGCTTATTTAGTTTATATGCAAAATCTGGGCTAGATGAAGCACAAGCTGGAATCAAGATTGCCAGGAGAAATATCAGTAACCTCACATATACAGATGATAACACTCTTATGGCTGAAAGCAAAGAGGAACTAAAGAACCTCTTGACGAAGGTGAAAGAGAAGAGTGAAAAATCTGTCTTTAAACTTAACATTCAAAAAACTAAGATCATAACATCCGGTCCCATCACTTCGTGGCAATTAGACACAAAAACAATGGAAACTGTGACAGACTTTATTTTCTTGGGCTCACAAATAATTGTGGATGGTGACTGCAGCCATGAAATTAAAAGACAGTTGCTTCTTGGAACAAAAGCTATGACAAACATAGATAGCATATTGAAAAACAGAGACATCACTTTGACGACAAAGATCAGTATAATCAAACCTATGGTTTTTCCCATAGTCATGTATGGATGTGAAAATTGGACCATAAAGAAGGCTGTGCACCACATAATTGATGCTTTTGAATTGTGGTGTTGGGGAAGACTCCTGAGAGTCACTTGGACTGCAAGGAGATCAAACCAGTCAATTCTAAAGGAAATCAGTCCTGAATATTCATTGAAAGGACTGATGCTGAATCTCCAATCCTTTGGCCACCTGATGCCAAGAGCTGACTCATTGGAAAAGACCCTGATGCTGAGAAATATTGAAAACAGAAGGAAAAGGGGATGACAGAGGATTAGATGGTTGGATGGTATCACTGACTCAATGGACATGAGCTTGAGCAAACTCTGGGAAATGGTGAAGGACAGGTAAGCCTGGCACGCTGCAGTCCAACGGATCACAGAGTTGGACATGACTGAGTGACTGAAAAAAAAACAACAATCTTGTTACAAACCAAACTATGGTTGCTGTGGGGGAATGTATACTAAATGATTTTCACCTGATCATGTACACACTGCTATATTTAAAAGTGGGTAACCAACAGGGCTTATAGTATTGCACATGGAACTCTGCTCAGTGTTATGTGGCAGGCTGGATGGGAGAGGGAGTTGGAGGAGATTGGATTGGGCTTCCCAGGTGGTGGAATGGTAAAGAATCCATTTACCAGTGCTGCGATGAACATTGGGGTACACGTGTCTCTTTCAATTCTGGTTTCCTCAGTGTGTATGCAGGGAGGGAGGAGGGAGGAGGGTTCAGGATGGGGAACACATGTATACCTGTGGCGGATTCATTTTGATATATGGCAAAACCAATACAATATTGTAAAGTTAAAAAATAAAATAAAATTTAAAAAAAAGAAAAAAAAAGGAAAAAAAAAAAGCAGAATCCATCTACCAATGTGGGTAACACAAGTGATGCAGATTCAATCCCTGGTTTGGGAAGATGCTCTGGAGAAGGAAATGTCAACACACTCCAGTATTCTTGCCTGCAAAATTCCATAGACAGAAGAGCCTGGTGGTCTACAGTCCATGGAGTCACAAAAAGTCGAACACAATTCAACACACATGGTGGACATGTGTATATGTATAACTGAGTTCCTTTGCTATTCTCTTGAACTGTCACACAACAGTGCTAATCAGCTATACCCCAATACAAAATTAAAAAAAAAGTTTAAAAAAGCAATCCACTAAATGTTCGAGAGTTTTTTAAAAATTGAGATAAATAAGGTGGTTCATGTATTTTCCTTACAGTTTCCAAAGAGTCAAGCTGTAATGCAAGGGTACTTGGTAACCACATACTTGTAACTAGCGACTTTTGTAACTCTGAAAATTAATGCTTATTTTTTACCAATGGTACTTTGAAATAGATCCAAAAGAAAATGTGATAAACCTGTTTCTGCTTATTCTAAATTCATTGCACTTGCCCATCAATGTATCTCAGAGAAGAAACAATTATTTTTATATAAATTATGTTAATGCAGATATAAGGGTCTGGTTTGCTGGAAACATATCTCTGGCCCACGTTGATATTGGTTTTAACTTGGAATCAGAGTTTACTTTACATAAAAACAAACAAATTAACTTTAATGTCATGCATTTTTATGGGTTTTCTGAGCTTTACTTGACATTTGAATTATATACCACTGACATTATCAAAGAGAGAGCATTGAATTTTAAATGCTTCAAAATTTTATTAAGATTAAAATTTGCTCCTGGCTGTTTCTGACTAACATCATTTTTTGAATGAATATATTTTAATATTTTAAATCTAGCAATTGATTAGCACTTCAATTAAAAAAAAAGTTGGTGGGTGAAAGGAGATTATTTTATTTAAGTCTTTTAGTGTATTTCATTAACTGCATGCCTGTTTTCCAAAGATAAAATATAACTTCTTTCCTTTGGGCTATTTGGTCCATTGGTCATTTGCTACACCCATTTTGTATGCAATCCTATACATTGAACCAATACTGTGTCCAAGTGAGTATCATGTGAAGAATGATTTCAAGCAGTCAAACTGCCTTCTGAGTATAGGATAGAGAACTAAATAATATTGAGCTTCTGTAAAGCAGAGGTACTAAAAAGGATATTAGGTGGGTAATCTATGATATCTCCACACCTTTATAGAGAATTTAAAATATATATCTGTATGTGTTCAGTCACTCGGTCATGTCTGACTCTTTGTGGTCTCATGGACTGTAGCCCACCAGGCTCCTTTATCCATGGAATTTCCCAGGCAAAAATACTGGAGTGGGTTGCCATTTCGTACTCCAGGGGATCTTCCAGACCCAGGGAACGAACCTGCATCTCCTGTATTGGCAGGTGGATACTTTACCACTAGTGCCACCTGGTAAGCCAATCTATCTATCTACACTTAAACTATATATATATATATATGTGTGTGTGTGTGTGTGCACGCGTGCACATATGTGTGTATATGCTTATGTCTATGTATGTGTACATATATCTTTAAAATGTAAATGGCTCATTTGTATGCCATTTTCTCAGTGCAAAAGATGCATAACACCTTTCCAATGCCAAGTATATATAGGTATTCTTGAAACTTCTATATTAACTCTGTATGATTTCTGTATCTTTTCATGTACAACAAAGTAGCATGTGTAATTTCACAATATTAGCACCCTAACCCGTCAACCTCAAAAAAAAAGGCAATATTATGAAAACATTTTAAGATAATCTTGAGATGTTCAGATATAGCTCTGTCATTCTGAAATTAGAAACACTTTAACATTTTACAGGTTTAATTTCCATGGCTAGGACTTCTTGGGATAATAACACCACTTCAGATTAATTGTGTCTCTAAGTGTTGTATATGATACTTGGGAGATAGTACAACACAATATACTAGAAAAATCCTGAGATATAAAATCTAACTGATTAGGATTTTGTATCTACTTTGTTATTTACTAGTTTGAGAAAATTGGACTAAATTGCATAACACATTAAGTAGGCTCAATTTCCATACGATGTAATCCATCCTTCATGGGTTTATTGAGGGTATTAAAAAGATAATATGTGCAAAACACCTAGAACACTGCACAGTGAATAATAAGAGTTCAATAGATATAACTTCATTTCCTCTACATCCATTCTAAAGTAAAAGTAATGAAATAAGTTTTACTGCCTTTATATACCTTTGAAAGCAATTGTAGCTAAAATAAAAAGGCTCAGATACCTCTTGCTGAATAGAGCTTTGTCAAATAAAAATGAGAGACTAAGTTAAATGAAAGCAGTGATGCCACTAAAAATGTGTAATTATTAATTCCGCTTCTATGTCTTTTCACCCTGTTTTCTCTTTAGAACCTTTTTTCTTTTGTCTAATTTAGTACACAGTTTTCTTTTTTACCACTTATGACTAGGTACTTATAGCAACATATGCTATTTAAAATTACCCTGGCTTACATTGAACTTTCTGCCTTAATAGTGGTGGACTGCTAATTCAAAGTTCTCTTTCCAGAGACTGTAATACAAAATCATGAGCAAGTATCCTTCAAAAAGTGCATCCTGATCATAATAATGGTGTGCAGTAAACTTCCATTTACTAGAGTTTTAAACATCCATAAAACTTCAATGTCAGTAGTTTATTTTTAGTCTTTACCAGTGGCAAGTAGTTCCAAACACACAGGGAACACACTCCTACAACCTTTTCTTGCCACTGAAGGATCCACTTGTAACCACTTGTGGTCATTCTATACTGTGAAATTCATACCAGCATTTTTTTGTCCTTGCCACAGTTATGCAATCTGGTTCAGTACCAGGGAAATTTACTCCAGTATAAAAATAAACTTCCAAATGTTTAATCTTGTGTGTGCATGATCAGTCTCTTAGTCATGTCTGACTCTGCGACCCCATGGACTGTAGTCCACCAGGCTCCTCTGTCCAAGGAATTCTCTTGGCAAAAATATTGGAGCAGCTTGCCTTTTTCCACTCCAAGGTATCTTCCTGACCCAGGAATCAAACTGGCATCTCCTGTGTCTCTTGAATTGGCAAGATAATTCTTTACCACTGTGCCACTTGAATTTCAGTTGATGTTAACATATTTTTAATTTTGCTCGGTTTTTCCATTTTCTGTTGTTTTTGAACATCCACATCATATTGTTGAAAATTAATATTTTTAGTATGATTTTCTTCTTCATTCTTTCCAGTGGATCCCAGGATTTTCGGCCAATCGTATGCATCAATAACATGAAAAGTCTGGGGGGGAAAGCAGCCCTTTCTGTCTCAGAGGTTTTCTGACCAGCTCAGTCATGTCTGGAAGAGGAAAAGGCGGCAAAGGCTTAGGCAAGGGTGGTGCTAAGCAACACCGCAAAGTCTTGAGAGATAACATCCAAGGCATCACCAAGCCCGCCATGGCGCCTTGCTCGGCGTGGGGGAGTCAAACGCATTTCCGGCCTCATTTACGAGGAGACCCGAGGCATGTTGAAGGTGTTTCTGGAGAATGTTATTCGGGACGCGGTCACCTACACAGAGCACGCCAAGCGCAAGACGGTCACTGCCATGGACGTGGTCTACGCGCTAAAGAGGCCGGGACGCACCCTCTACGGCTTCGGAGGTTGAGCTGCTGCCCCTGTGCTGTGTGTGACGACAATCTCAAAGGCCCTTTTTAGGGCCAGAAAAAAAAAAAAAAAAAGAAAAGTCTGGAGGAGTCCCAGTTATTAAATACTAAAATTTAATATTCTAGATGAGACCAAGGTTACTGATCCTTGGTCATTCTCCTATTGTGAGTTGTAGAGAGATCAATTGTTATCAGAGCCAAGTTATACACATAATGTTTTGTAGACATTTTTAATCATTCTTGATTAAATGATTAATTTTGGCATTTCCTTGCATATACACATAAATACACATACACATATTTTATATATTATACACACACACACACACACACACACATACACGGGGCTTCCCTGGTGGCTCAGTGGTAAAGAATCTGTCTAATAATACAGAAGACATGGGATACGTGGGTTCAATCCCTGGGTCAGGAAAATCCTCTGGAGAAGGAAATGGCAACATATTCTAATATTCTTACCTGAAAAATCCCATAGAGGAGGTTAGCAGGCTACAGTCCGTGGGATTGCAAAGAGTTGAACATTATTTAGCAACTAAACAACAACAACACACACACACACACACACATACACACATATATATATATATATATATACACACACACACACACATAGATGAAGACATTTAGACAGTATATTTTGTATAATTTTGTGGTGTTTAACATATTATGTGTTCAGATAAATTTTCATTGAGGCTAAGTAGCTGGTGACTCTAGTTTTTATTTTAAAATGTTAATATGAAGTAACTTCAAAATTCTACCAGGTTACAGATATAAACCTGCATTATTTATTTTTGGTGGAAGCCTGTGTTAACATACATTAACAATATCATTTGGACTGCAGTTGAAGAAAAAAAAATGACTCCAAGCAACAATGAGGTATTTTATAAGACAATGTTTAGTGTAACAAAACTATTCATGAGATGAAGTGGTTTTTGAAATTCTGTGTCATCTCAAATCACAAATTCCCACAATTTACAAAGGTTAGGATAATTAGAATCTTGACAGTTTGAAAAACTGGACAATTTTAAGTTTGAATAAGTGTGTTTTCAAGATCTTTGAGTTATTGGACATTTGTTTATTTTAGTCAGTGATCTGTGAAAACTCTTGTCTTGTGTCAATAGGAGAAAAATGGATAGAAATGATAAGCACAGTAGCAAGTTCTTCCCTGGCAGCAATTTACTGATCTCTATTTTTAGAAATCTTATTTAAAATAATACATTCTTTGGGAAAAAAATAAAATAATACATTCTTTGGTTTAATAGTCAAACTTTAAATACATCCTATTGTTTTGTAGCTAAAGAAGAATTTGACTATTAAAGTTAATTTCATCTGAAATTAACTATTTAATTTCTTTGAGTTTTTGATATCCATGTTTTATTATGTCATGTAAGTTTATAAAGTGTATGTATTTTATTTCTTAAAGTATAATTCTCCAATTATACCATTTATGAATCATTCTATAGATTCAAATTATGTTGCTTTACTGTTGAAAACTGAGCATATATACTGGAAATAAAACCAAAGAAGATGATTAATTATTAAAAATATTTCATGCTATGATTGATTTTAAATACATGTATTTAGAAGATCCAGCTGAAAATGATATATATACAAATATCAAACACTGCACAATGATATAAACTATAAAGTGTGTGTGTGTGCATGTATTTTCACATAACATTTTGTTGTTGATTAAACAATAACTCAACTAGGTGGTAGGAAATCCAAATCTGAATCTTGTTTACTCTAACTCTTCCATGTATAAATGGAGATAACTTTGTTTTTCTATTGTCAGAATTTTAAAATAAGAGCATTCTATTACTTTGCCAACAAAGGTCCATCTAGTCAAGGCTATGGTTTTTCCAGTGGTCGTGTATGGATGTGAAAGTTGAACTATAAAGAAAGCTGAGTGCTGAAGAATTGATGCTTTTTTTAAAATTTTTTTTAATTTTATTTTATTTAACTTTACAATATTGTATTAGTTTTACCATATATCAAAATGAATCTGCCACAGGTATACATGTGTTCCCTATCCTGAACCCTCCTCCCTCCTGCCTCCCCATATCATCCCTCTGGGTCATCCCAGTGCACCAGCCCCAAGCATCCAGTATCGTGCATCGAACCTGAACTGGCGACTCGTTTCATATATGATATTATACGTATTTCAATGCCATTCTCCCAAATCATCCCACCCGAATTGATGCTTTTGAACTGTGGTGTTGGATTAGACTCTTGAGAGCCCCTTGGTCTGCAAGGAGATCAAACCAATCAATCCTAAAGGAAATCAATACTGAATATTCATTGGAAGAACTGATGATGAAGCTGGAGTGCCAATACTTTGACCATCTGTTGCAAAGAGTGGACTCAGTAGAAAAGATCCTGAATTTGGGAAAGACTGAAAGCAGGAGAAAATGGGGATGAGGTGGCTGGATGGTACCACTGGCTCAATGGACATGAATTTGAGAAAGTTCTGGGAAATGGTGAAGGATAGGGAAGCCTAGTGTGCTACAATCCATGGGGTCACAAAGAATCAGATATGACTGAGTGACTGAACAACACGAAGTAACCTATTTGCTAGTTGCTCAGTCGTGTCTGACTCTTTGAGATCCCGTGGAAACTAGGCACCTCTGTCCATGGGATTTTCCACCATGTGTACTAAAGTGGGTTGCCATTTCCTTCTACAGGGGATCTTTCCCACCTAGGGATTGTACCTGGGTCTCCAGCATTGCAGGTAGATTCTTTACCTTCTGAGCCTCTAGGAAATCTCCTAAGATAAATGGGATTTATGCCCCAGATTTTCCTTGACAGTGGACCCTTTGCCTTTTGCTTCTGTAAGGGCTCTGGTTTTCAGGTTCTGGTCATGTCCCAGTACTTTGGTTCAGTGGAATGGGGCAAATTTTGGTTCTGGGTGTTATTTGAGGTCAAAGATTCCTCCTCTGGCCATCCTGCATGAACCTGGGGTTCTGTTGTTTTTGAAAAACAACTCAATGTATTGTTAGAAGCAGGATAGAGCCAGTTCAGATTGGTTCTGCAGTTACAATGTCATTTCTAGCTCTGCATTTTTCTGATTCTATTCTATAATTACTTAAGTTAGAGACTCAAATAATTACATAAGGGGATTTAAATGAGTTGAACTGTTATAGTTTTTATGTTATATGTAAAATTCAGATGAAATAAAAAGTTTTTTCATTTTTTTATGAGAACTTCAATCTATTTATCTTATTTAAAAAGATGACAATGAAATGTGAACCACTGAATTTATTCACATCACACACTTAAAAGCAAGCAAGTGACCATTTTCTAAAACAGTTTACTATTAAAAATGTTTCTAATTGAAACCAGAACCCCACTCAGGTTCAGATGAAATTCTCACAAAAGTTACACTTGTGAAAATAAAGCAAAATGGGAAAAATCCTTTAAGCTGCAAAACACAGGATGAAATATTTCAAAAAGACAGGTAGGTGAATGTTTTCTTCTGGTTCTATGACTTCGAGAACAGGAATAAGTATTCTATATTATTTTCTATGAATTGAGTCGAAAGCCATAGTATAAGATAGTCTTTTATAAAAGTTTTACAAAACTTCTTTATTAAAAATGTTTGAGTTTATTTCAGAATTTATATTTGTATACCACACTTTGTATTTTCGTTAAAATTTATTATTGCCTTCATGTTCCAATATTTATTTTAGTGAGTTAACTGGATTTTTAGAGTGCCAATTTCACTAGATTCAAGATTAGTATTGAAAATTCAATTCTGACACATATCTGCCTCAGACATTTTCAGATAACTTTAGAAATATATGTGTAAACACTGGATTTTCTCCAATATTAATTGATACTTGTGTGATACATTTTAACAGAATATAGGTTTTGGATATTTATTTCCATCATACATTCAAAAAGAACTCATAAACTTAGAAGGTTGATTATTATCTTGCTACTATATAGTCAAGAACAAATACACATATTTATTTTCAATAAAAGCTGCATTACCAAAGCTCTTGATGACATAGAGGATAATATCATTTGGAGAAACATGTCCTTGTCAAGTCTGTGAAGACAATGAATGGTTTTATAACTAATTTTTGATGATTCAGAGACTGACCAATACTTCTAAATTTTACAGTGAAAGGGGAACAGAAAGAAAAAAACTACAAAAGAAAACTAGCATTCACATATGTCTTTATCTACCTGGTTTTCCCACTTTTGGATCAGTGATATCTTCAATATCATATGAGGGGAAACAAAAACATCATACATTGTGAGCATCTAACATATTAAAAAATGATGCAAAACTTTTGTGAAAATTTGCTGAGAAAATAAAACAAGATAAACTGACTTGAAAAGAAAATATGGACATTTTATAGATACAGTTCTTTATAGATTTAAATTACAAATTCCATGTTTTCACAATTACAATAAAAAATGTATTTAGGCCAACTTAACTTTATAATTTACCTTGTACTGATTTACACTGAACTACTCATAATACAACATCATGAAAACAAAACCCATTACCAGCTTATAGGTTTTTAACCTGGCATTATAGCACATGCGTGTGTTTGCATGTTCAGTCCTGTTCAACTCTGTGAGCCCATGGACTGTAGTCTACCTTCCAGGGTCCTCATTCTCCAGGCAAGAATACTGGAGTGGGTTACCATTTCCTTCAGACCCTTCCATCACAATATAGAAAATTTATTTAAGTATTTAGCATTATCTAATGTTTAAACTGTTTCTGGCTTGAATATATTTTAAAGTCTAGGGTCAGGGCATTGAGTAAATTTGTATATATACAGAGACACAAATAAGTAGGAAATAAATTGTCTCAACAATTACATCTAATTGTATTTATAATTTTAAAAATATTTTAAACTGTTTTTCAACCTCTTATCCCTGTATATTATGCAACCTACCTTACTACCAGTAACTTAAGAAAGTAAATTAAGCTTTAGGAACCATTCCACAAGCAAAATTGCTAATCCCTGTGGCATTTTCCTCTTAATTGATTTTAAAGTACCAATTTTCTTTACTTCTTCTTAGCTCCAAAAACTTACTCAATGTGCCAAGACTAATATAATACCACAGCTATCATCAAATTAAGTAGAATTTAATTTCTTAAAAATATAGGGAAGAAACTACATCCAAAACTATCTGTTAAAATATATGTGGCTATATTCGCAGAAAAGTACAAAGTAGCTTGAAACAATCTGCATTTAAAATAATTTAACATGATTTCATGCATTTACCATATATGGTTAATTTTTATATCCATTTTGATTCTCCTATTCTCATTTAATTTCATTGATTTTTCTTACCTCAATTTCTGCCAAAAGTCTACAGAGACCTGTAACTTACTATTTCATATTATATTGTGTTGTTTTCTAAATGAATAGGTGAATGGAGTCATGTATAAGTCTAGAGAACAGTGGATTAAAATTTGCTTCCATCCCTATTATCTATGGGCTTCCCTGGTGGCTCAGATGGTAAAGAATCCATTTGCAATGTGGGAAACCTAGGTTCAGTCCCTGGGTTGGGAAGATCCCTGGAGGAGGGCATACCAACCCACTCCAGTATTCTTGCCTAGAGAATCCCCATGGACAGAGAAGCCTGGTGGGCTGCAGTCCATGGGGTCACAGAGTTGGACATGACTGAGAAACTAAGCAAGAATGCTATCATCTATGGAATAATCATAATCATTTTTCTCTTAAAAACATAGTTGATTCCTGGCTAATTCTCAGTTATACCCAGCCCCAAATGATTTCTGCTTGCTCTGCCCTGCCAGGAATCAATGCCAGCAAAGATTACACATTGGTTTGACCAAAAGATTCATTGCATTTTTATGTAAGATGTAATGAAAAAAATCAAATGAACTGAGAAATGGCTGAGAAACTATTATCTTAATTTTATTTTTCTGATATATACAACACACGGTCCTACTATAAAACACAGGGAAAGATGAAGGACAGAATTATAAAACTACAACCAAGTAAAAATTATATAAGCTTTCCTTATTTTTTTGCTTTCTCCTATTTTTTTATCCATGTGTAGAAATTGTGTAAATTAATTTAGCATAGAGCATAGAAATATGACATGATATGAAAATCAGGTAGTCAAGAATGGTTTTTGAAACGGTTTTCAAAATATCAAGTTTAGACATTGACACATACTACCAAAAATATTTAGTAGCAAATCACATTGTAAAGTGGAAAATGAAAGAATGTAGAAACTACTTGTTAAAATATATGTGCCTATATTCACAGTAAAGTACATGGTAGTTGAAATAATATGATTTTAAAATAATTTAGCATGATGTCATGAATTTTTTTTTCATTTCATCCTTTTTCTCACTTTAGAAAAAGATTGTAAAGATAAAGATTTCTCTTTGGATTTATGTTTGGATTACTGTGTGGCCTCATTATTATAA